>NC_066585.1:8065963-8365963 GCF_024323335.1 Lathyrus oleraceus
TTGTTGTAACAGATTTTGGCAAGGCAGTCTTTGAAGAAGTGTGGTTGCTGTTGGTTCGTTGCAAGGCAGGATGGAGGCTTGTTCTAACTGTTTTGATGACAGGAAAATTGCAAATGGCCAGGGTGAGTTCCTTTGAAATCAGGATGCCTCCTACAATGCCTTGGCCAAAGAAAATGGGTTTTGTCCTGCTGCCCTTGCTACTTACTGTCTTCAAAAAGGACAGAAAATACATACCAAAAAAAATGCATTGAGGCTTTGGTGGCAGGGCAATTTTTTACTGTGGTATTTGACAGAAAATTTCTAAATCCAAAGCAAGGTGGATGGATTTGAGTGAAAGAAAATGGTTTCCTGCTGTGCTGCTACTGCAGAAAAAGAAAATCATCAAGCGTTATGGTCATGGTACAAGTATGGTTGTGGAAGCATGGTGAACACATGTACTTTTGCCCAATTTTTAGCAACCAAGCATGGCCTTTTGTGCTACTGGTTTTGGCTGCAAAATGTGTGCACAATGACAGAAAAAAATGCTGCATAATTGCTGTTTTATGAGGTACAAGGCAAGGCATGGTGGATGGTATGGACAAGTATGGTTAAATTGTACTTTTCTTACAATTCAAGCAACCAAGCAATGGCCTCATGTACTGCATATTTTGACTTTGCAAACACATTCTAAATGACATTTCTGAGCTGTTCCAATTGGCCAAATGTTGAAAAAATGTCTATATCAAAAAGTCAACTCTTGGTCAAACTTGCATTTAAATGAAAAAAGTCAAAAAATGCCATTTTGATTGGTGAAGTTTTGGCTCATGAAATTTATATTTTTGGAAAGGGGGGATCAAATGTGACTTGTAGGAAAAAAACCCCACCAAAATTGGCCAAACGGTTTGGGAGATATGGCCCTTTGAAGTTCAGGATTTTCTGAAATCGAATCGATCATAACTTGCCAACCACACATGGGAATTGAGAGTTCTTGGACTTTTTGGAAATGGGAGAACAAGATCTTCAACTTTCATGTTGGGCAAAAATTCATTTGAAGCTTTTATCATGATGTAAGTTGAGGATCAAGACTTTCCATTTTTGGCAGTTAAAATTACAGGCCCAGTTTCCATTTTGGAAATTTTTGATCTGGCTTCAAATTCTTCCATGATGAGGTTGGACATGACATATGAGGCTTGTATAGACATGAATGAACCCCTTCAAATCAATTCCATCCATCAAATCACTGATTAAATGGCCAGTTGACCAAGTTTGACTTTCTGTTGACTTTTCTAGGGTTTTGCATGATTGAACCACTTCGGATGAATTCCAAACCCTAATCCCTTGAGACCTTGATTTCCAATGATGTCCCAAGTTGTGTGAACTCTTGATTATTGGTCATGGTGCCCAAATTCTGCAAGAATGGCCATCATCCATTGCTTTGACTGACTGTTGACTGTCTTTGACCTAATTGCTGATAATTGCTTCAACTGCAAGCAACAAGGTTAGACTGACAATATTTTTGTACTTTTTGGATGATAAACATATGAAAAGCAATAATATACAAATGCAAAACATGCTTGGTGATCAAGAACCACACACACAAGGCAACCTACCCACTAGGAGGGAAGCAAAGGCATGCAATGATCCTTGAGGCTATGATATGAGATGATATGGGCCATGAGGGATCTTAGGGCCAAAATTGGGGTCTTACAGATGCCCCTATTTAAGGTCATGCTAGCCGGAGAAGTGAAGTTTAGAAATCTTCATCTCGACGCGGTAGAATGGGCTTAAATAACAGTAATGAGACAAATTTTGGTCCCTAAGAGACCTCATGATGCAAATGTATGTATGCAAAAGACACAAATTCTGTGGGGAATATGATTCACACAGAAGAAAAGACGATCCATCGGAGTAATATACTCACCAGGAACAGAGACTCTGACAAGACTTTAGTTGGGGATAAACAACACTGACACAGCGTGAACAAGACACGACTCTGATTAGAAGATAACAGAAAACAGACTGTAGGCCTCACTGGGGAGTGAAGGACTCACACTGGGAAAAGAAATCCAAAGGAAAATAAATCCATTGGAGAGACACAAGCTGACTCCTGGGGAGAAGCAACGGGAAAACTTCACTGAGGAAGCACCAAAGAATGAGGTGTTACCGGTATGAGGGTAACAAAAAATCAGGAAGGAACACCAAGGATACCGGGTTGTAGGTATGTAACAGGTGACCGACCAAAGACGTGAATTGGTGTGTGTTCCAAAACACTCATCATCCTGAAGAGAGCGAAAGCAAACTTGTTTATAGGATGGATATTTGATTCTGTAAAGAATGCAAATCTTACTCAGTTGGGGAAACAAACAAAGTGTTCGACAAGAGAGTGCATGAGATATATTATCTATAGCCGTCAAAACGTAGATAATGTACTCGCATGGAAAGTTATCCTGAACCGGGTTGTAGGTTGTTTGTAGGATAAAATCCGAAGACGTGAATTGGTTTGTGTTCCAAACACTCATCACCTGAAGAAAGCTAGAACAGCAGACTTGTTTATAGGATGGACATTCGATCCACAAGGAATACGAATCTGACTCTGTGGAGAAACAATCAAAAGATTGACTCGAGAGTGAACGAGATATAATATCCATTACCGTCAGAACGTGGATAGAATACTCACAAGGGAGATTATCCTGAACCGGGTTGTAGGTTGTTTGTAGGATAAAATCCGAAAACGTGAATTGGCTTGTGTTCCAAAACACTCATCACCCTGAAGAAAGCTAGAACAGCAGACTTGTTTATAGGATGGACATTCGATTCCACAACGGGAAAACGAATCTTACTCGACTGGGGAAGATCAACAAAGGATTCCGACCAAAGAGCGCATGAGACATATTATTCATAGCCGTCAAAACGTGAATAATAACCTCGCATGGAAGATTATCCTTAACCGGGTTGTAGGTTGTTTATAGGATAAAAATCCGAAAAGAAAGGCATCAGGATACCAGAATAGGTATATAATGATGACCAATCAAAAGGAGCAACAGACATTACCGACAAAAGGGTAAATGAAAGGCGATCTGCTGAGGATTCACTGGTGAAAACCAATGATCCAGGGAACACAATCACTGACACAAGGTGAAAGGACCCACTGGGGATAAAATTGCTAGCATACGGCAATTATCCACAAAAGACTTGCGAGGGATATAAGTGCTGATCTGAGCAACTTATCCAAGCAAAGGAAAAATCAACATCAAGAACTAGATGAAGATAACCACAAGGGAAATTGTCATCGGTTGAGATGAACAACAAAGTTAACTCTGCAAGTGGAGAAAACAGGGTTTATGACTACCGGTTTGTAAGTAGAAAAACCGCAAAGATAGGACTTACGACTGCTGGTTTGTAGGCAGAGGGCCAAAAAGGGTGGAGTGACCACAAAATTAGGGTTTACATCTACCGAATACGGGATAGAAGACCAACAACTCACGTGGGGATAGAACGAATCACAAATCCGCACGGGAAACCAAATAGGGTTTATAACAAACCACAAACTGCTGGAGAGCAGGAAAATAGGATTTACAACTACCGACTGTTAGGTAGAAAACCAAAACTCTGGCTGGAGAATAAAAGGTGTATAACCACAAATTCTGTCAAGAAAGCCAGGAAAAGTAGGACTTATAACCACAGGTATGAGGGTAGCGGCCCAAAATTACTCCGCTGGGGAACAACCCACTGGGAAGCACAAGACATTTGACAAATAGCCAATTCGGGAATAATCCGAAAAGACAGACTGAATCAAGACACGTCCTAATGAGGATGTAACTCAAATAGGAACATCCATCCCAATATATGTGTTGGGAGGAAACAGAAGAAACCGTCATCCACGAGGATATATCTCAGTGGGGAACTGCAGAAGGAAAGGCAACATTTCTGCTTATGGGGCTGACTCTATATGGAGAGATTTTAAACACCCGACATCTGCTTGGGAGATCTATAAGAGATCTATATCACCCGTGCAGGAGAACACGACAAGCAAAAGATACATGGCAAGAAATGCAACATGAATATCTGAATGTTTATGAATATGCATGAATATGCGTGATTTATGTTTGATGAATGCTGACAAAACAGACAACTCCAACACAAACAGGTTCAGGAATCAAAACGTCCGGTATTATACTTCCAGGGAACAACCAGCTGGAGAGCCAATCTGCGGAGATCTTCATGCTGTAAAGCAAAGATCTGCGGGTACTGCTGAAGAAGCAGAGGATCAGAGATATCAGGAAACAAACAATCAGGGTACAGAAAGTCACAATGGGCAAAGCAGCCACCAAGACGAATCTGTAGGGGAACAAGAGAAGTCCCAAAGTATCTGCAGGGGATCTCAGTGTCAACTGAGACAAAAGGATGCATTGCACAAGCACGAACTGTTGTAGAAGCAAATCCACATAACTCCGCTGGGGAACAACCCACTGAGGGAGAGTGATATCATCCAAATAGAATCTAACTGCATAAGCAACTCTACTGGGGAAAACTGTCGGCTACTCTCTTGGGGAACAACCCACTGAGGGAGGACAGATCAAACAAGTAGATTCTGCAACGAACCACTCTACTTGGGAAAGAATATGCATAGCAAACTGATCACAACAAGTAGATTCTGCAATATAAGCCACTCTACTGGGGATCACAAACAGTCAGGAAATCAATCCGTTCTCTGGATGGTAGGGCCATCATCCGACCATACCGGGGATTGAAGGAGTACTCAACAGGCGAAATTGCCATAACAAATACTCTGCAGACTATGCTGAGAAAAAGATGGTTGAAAACACTGGGATGTCGACCCAATCAACCGCTGAATAGGAAAATAAATCCTGCTCTGCTGAAGAGAACAAACTCTGATGGAGAGATAGCAACAATTCCGCAGACGACTTCGCCGGGGAAAAGGTAAAGTACCGGGTATCAAACCGCGACTTACCGAGTCTTCAAAAGAAAACGATCGTGCTGAGGAAAACAACTCCGCTGGCAACTGCATTGGGAAGAGTGATAACAACTCTGCTCGCGAATCCGATGGGGATATCAATAACAGCTCTACTCATGACTGCCGAGGAGACAAATAAAGTCTGGGGCATACGACCCACTGGAGAAAGTGACGGGGCACCAAGATGACAAACCATCAACCGCCGAAACTCACAAGGAAACACCCATGCTGGGAAAACTGCTGCTGGAGAAAACGAAGTCTTCAACAACACTCTGCTTGCGACTATACTGGGGGAACAACCCCAACAACAACTCTGTTTGAGGAACAACCCAACAAAGATCTGAAGAAAGAAGATACCACCAAACCAGGAATATGAACCAATGTCCTACCTGTTGGAAATCATGCCACCCTCGGGAGAGCACTGAGATATTCTTGAGTATCCTTTCAATCTTGTGAATGTTCACTTTGTTTAAAACAATTTTTTTGAAAATTTTGATTTGTTTAAAACAATGATATTTTATCAATTTAAAACATGCAAAACATTTGTTGAATTGAAACAAATAGGAGTGCAAATAATTGGATAAAAGCTCAAATTGATTTGATAGAATGGTAGTCTGCAAATGGCAAGACTCCATAGATCTGTACAAATTTGAAATCAGTGATATATATTGGAAGAGGGCTACATTGAACATAATGATCCTTTCTCTACCAATTTGAATCTCGATGTATTCGAAGCTTCGGTTGACGGCGAATCGAGAATCTTCTGACGAAATGACGACTGATGAACCAGAAAGTCTTGTCAGGATGCAGTTACTGCCAAATCCCTAATTTTTGCCTAGATTGCCCCAGGGTGAGGTACTCAATCTAGCGGGATGCAAATATTCTCTTTTTCATGTCTCTAATTTTTGCCTGGATTACCCTTGCGGGTTCTCCACCGAGACGCTCATTTTTGCCTAAGCCGCCCTTTCGGGTTTTCAACTTAGCGAGCTATTCTGTTTTTTCATTTGCATATACTTTTTTTTTTTTTTTAGGCAAAGTATCTCTTGACTGCATCTGAATTCACAGGACGAGTGAAATCCTCCCCATCCATTGTTGTAAGCATTAAAGCACCGCCTGAAAAGGCTCTCTTAACAACATATGGACCCTCGTAGTTTGGAGTCCACTTGCCCCTGGAATCGGGCGCGAAAGACAAAACTTTCTTGAGCACGAGGTCACCTTCTCGGAACACACGAGGCTTGACCTTCTTATCGAATGCTTTCTTCATTCTCTGCTGATATAACTGACCATGACACATGGCAGTTAATCGCTTCTCTTCGATCAAATTCAACTGGTCATAACGACTCTGAATCCATTCAGCATCAGTCAACTTGGCTTCCATCAAGACTCGCATTGATGGGATCTCCACCTCTACTGGGAGAACGGCTTCCATGCCATAAACAAGAGAAAAAGGGGTTGCCCCTGTTGAAGTGCGTACAGACGTACGGTATCCATGCAAAGCAAATGGCAGCATCTCATGCCAATCTTTGTACGTGACAGTCATCTTCTGGATGATCCTCTTGATATTCTTGTTAGCAGCTTCAACAGCCCCATTCATCTTAGGTCTGTAAGGAGAGGAGTTATGGTGTGCAATCTTGAATTCAGCGCACAACTCATCCATCATCTTATTGTTCAGATTGGATCCATTATCAGTAATGATCCTCTCTGGCACACCATAACGGCAAATCAGCTGGTTCTTGATAAACTTCACAACCACCTGTCTGGTTACATTCGCGTATGAAGCGGCTTCAACCCATTTGGTGAAGTAATCAATCGCTACGAGAATAAACCGATGCCCGTTGGATGCTTTCGGCTCAATCATGCCGATCATGTCGATTCCCCACATAGAGAAAGGCCATGGTGATGAAATCACATTCAGGAGTGTCGGAGGAATATGAATCTTATCCGCATAAATCTGACACTTGTGACATTTCTTCACATACTTGCAACAGTCAGACTCCATTGTCAGCCAATAATAGCCCGCTCTCAACATTTTCTTAGCCATGGCATGTCCATTGGAATGAGTACCAAATGAACCCTCATGGACCTCAGTCATCAATAGGTTTGCTTCGTGTCTATCCACGCATCTGAGCAAAACCATATCGAAATTCCTCTTATACAGCACTTCACCACTGAGGTAGAAACTGCCTGACAACCTTCTCAAAGTTTTCCTATCTTTCACAGATGCCCCAGGCGGGTAGACCTGGTTCTGGAGGAAATTTTTGATATCAAAATACCAAGGCTTGTCATCTTTCACTTCTTCGATTGCAAATATGTGAGCTGGTCTGTCCAAGCGCATCACAGTAATATTGGGGACATCATTCCACCGTCTGACCACTATCATGGAAGCAAGCGTTGCAAGAGCATCCGCCATCCGATTATCCTCTCGAGGAATGTGATAAAATTCAACTTCTGTAAAGAATGTTGAAATTCTCCTTGCGTAATCTCTGTACGGAATGAGACTTGGCTGGTTCGTCTCCCATTCACCCTTGATCTGATTGATAACTAGGGCCGAATCACCATAGACATCAAGATACTTGATTCTCAAATCAATGCATTCTTCAAGTCCCATTATACAGGCTTCATACTCCGCCATGTTGTTCGTGCATTTGAAAGTTAGCCTTGCTGTAAACGGAATGTGTGAACCTTGAGGAGTGATAATCACTGCCCCAATTCCATTTCCATATTGATTAACAGCGCCATCAAACACCATCGTCCATCTGGAACCAGGTTCTGGACCTTCATCAAGTGTAGGCTCATCGCAATCTTTCATCTTCAAATACAGAATTTCCTCGTCAGGGAAGTCATACTGAACAGACTGATGATCTTCAATCGGCTGGTGCGCTAGATGGTCAGCCAAGATACTACCTTTGATAGCTTTCTGAGCTCGATGCTCAATATCATACTCAGACAACAACATCTGCCAACGGGCAATCCTCCCAGTTAAAGCAGGCTTCTCGAAGATATACTTAATTGGGTCCATTCTGGATATCAACCAAGTTGTATGATTTATCATGTACTGGCGCAAAC
This sequence comes from Lathyrus oleraceus, assembly GCF_024323335.1. NCBI lineage: Eukaryota > Viridiplantae > Streptophyta > Magnoliopsida > Fabales > Fabaceae > Lathyrus > Lathyrus oleraceus. The sequence goes on from NC_066585.1 coordinate 8,073,984, forward strand.
GCTTAGCAGCCCAAGCTAAAGCACAGCACGTCTTCTCAAGTGTAGAGTATCGAGACTCACAATCAGTAAACTTCTTACTGAGGTAGTATATAGCAAACTCCTTCTTCCCTGATTCGTCTTGTTGACCGAGTACACAACCCATCGAGTCTTCAAGAACTGTTAAATACATGATCAGAGGTCTTCCTTCCACAGGCGGAGACAAAATCGGAGGTTCAGACAGATAATCTTTGATACTGTCGAAAGCTTTCTGGCAATCCTCGGTCCAATCATGTGACTGATCTTTCCGGAGGAGCTTGAATATCGGCGCACATGTGGCAGTCATGTGGGATATAAATCTGGAAATGTAGTTCAAGCGGCCAAGAAAACCTCGGACTTGCTTCTCAGTTTTGGGTGCAGGCATCTCTTGTATTGCTTTGACCTTTGCAGGATCAACCTCAATACCTCTTTCGCTTACCACAAAACCCAACAACTTGCCGGAACGGACTCCAAATGTACATTTGTTCGGATTCAGGCGAAGTTTGAACTTTCTCAAACGCTGAAAAAGCTTCAACAAATGCTCAACATGCTCAACTTCCGTTCGGGACTTAGCGATCATATCATCAACATAGACTTCTATCTCCTTGTGCATCATGTCATGAAACAAGGTAGTCATAGCTCGTTGATACGTGGCTCCGGCGTTCTTCAAACCGAAGGGCATCACTCGATAACAGAATGTTCCCCAAGGTGTGATGAATGTTGTCTTCTCCATATCCTCTGGTGCCATCTTGATTTGATTATATCCAGAAAATCCGTCCATAAAGGAAAAAAGAAAAGATAAAACAAAAAAAAGGGACTTTGATAATTAAATTTCTAAATTGACTTTGAATTTAGCTGTATTGTCTACCAACATGTCAATGTGTGGTAGAGGAAAATCATCTTTTGGGATAGCTTTATTCAAATCTCTATAGTCAACGCACATACGGACCTTTCCGTCCTTCTTAGGAACAGGCACAATATTGGCCACCCATTGAGGATATGTAGAAGTCACCAGAAACCCCGCATCAATTTGCTTCTGAACTTCTTCTTTGATCTTTACTGCCATATCTGGATGAGTTCTTCTGAGCTTCTGCTTCACAGGCACGCACTCAGGCTTCAAAGGCAGGGAATGTTGCACAATATCTGTATCTAAACCCGGCATGTCTTCATAGGACCAAGCAAAGATATCTGAATATTCTCGTAGCAAACTGACCAAATCTTCCTTGACAGACTCTTCAAGAAGTGCCCCGATCTTCACCAGACGAACACAATCCTCAGACCCCAAGTTGACTGTTTCCAAGTCTTCGAGATGCGGCTGAATGATCTTCTCTTCGTGCTCAAGAAGACGGGTAATCTCATCAGGAACCCCCTCAACGTCATCTTCTTCTGCCTCAAATACAGGGAATTCAAAATTGGGAGATAGCGTTGGATCATTATGTTCAATGGGTTTTAGGATCAATCTGCATAATGATTTTGGTTAAGGAAAAAACTTCAGCATTTAAACAAGCAAACCATTATGCAGATGAAAAAATGTTTGCTCTTTTTTTGTTTTTATGGTTTTTTGTGATCACTGATTTCATGCAGAAAAGCAAAAAGTGAAAACAAAGGAAAAACAAATGTTAAACAATGCATTAATTGAATGAAAACATCATTGTATTAAATGCTGCCAACAATGTCATCACTTCTCCTTTTGGCATGGGAGAAGGTTTTAAACAAAATGAACAATTTACTCTGATCTATGGATGACTGTAGGAACATCTACAGCGACCCAATTGTGGCAGACACCACCAGGAATAACAAAATTGTTCAAGTCCTCTGCTTCCTCTTCAATGATGGCAGCAGCTTCCTCTTCTTCAGGTTGATTGGCGTGAATGAACCCTCCACTCTTGAACAGACCTTGCTCATTGCATGCCCCAGAACCATAGCCAATGCCAGCCCGGGATTTGTTGTCTTCAAGTTCAATCACCTTCCCCAAACCAGCAACTGCACCACATTCAATGGCCAGCTTCGCATCTCGGTAGGAAGTGAATGAAGGAGACTTCTTCTCGATTGGTTCATCAATAGATAAAGCTTGGAACTGAGTTCCAACTTCATCCTCTGCGTCAATGTACGAGAAAGAAGACAGATGGCTAACCAGGAGAGCCTTTTCTCCCCCTACTACAACCAATTTCTTGTTCTTCACAAATTTCAGCTTCTGGTGTAGGGTGGATGTCACGGCGCCAGCCTCGTGAATCCATGGTCTGCCTAAGAGACAGCTGTATGATGGGTGGATATCCATTACTTGGAAAGTAACCTGGAAATCACTTGGTCCTATTTTGATTGGGAGATCAACTTCCCCAATCACGGTCTTGCGCGACCCATCAAATGCTTTCACAACAACCCCACTCTGCCTCATAGGAGGACCTTGATATGACAGACGAGAGAGTGTGGATTTCGGCAATACATTAAGAGAAGATCCAGTGTCCACCAACACATTGGACATTGCATCAGATTTGCAATTCATAGAGATGTGTAAAGCCATGTTGTGGTCTCTTCCCTCCTTAGGGAGATCAGCGTCACAAAAGCTCAAAGTGTTGCAAGCGGTAATGTTTGCAACAATGCTATCAAATTGTTCCAGGGTGACGTCGTGATCAACATATGCCAGGTCCAAGACCTTCTGCAGAGATTCCCTATGGGGTTCTGAATTCAGCAGTAGAGAAAGAATAGAAATCTTGGAGGGCGTGTGTAGAAGCTGGTCTACAATATTGTACTCGCTCTTTCTGATGAGCCTCAGCATCTCATCAGATTCTTCATCAACAATGCCACTCGGGCCAACTGAAGAAACAGGAGTCTTTTGTACGGATGAGGAGGGTTTGGCAACATCAAGTGTCGGATTCTGAGCATTCACAGCTGTCCCCACAGGACGCTCAACAGATTCAGAAGCAACAGGGGCTTTAGCAGGTGCGGAAAACACACGACCACTTCGGGTCAACCCACTGACATCAGCAATATTAGTTACGGAAGTGGAAGGCAAAGGTACTTCGACCCCATCCTGGACAGCTACAGGATTGTATCTGAAAGGTACAGCTCGGTCAGATGATTAGGGCACAGGGCCAGCTGGTTTAATGACCAAGGAAGGGGAAACCTTTGGCTTGTTGCTATTATAGCAAATAACAACTGATTCAGGCAGCTTGAACACTGGTGAAATGACGTTCACTTCAGGCTCAACTTCATCAACATTGCGATTCTGGAGAATCTCAATGGTACCTTCATTCAACAACTTCTGAAGTTCTCTGCGTACTTGATCGCAACCCAGACGATTAACCGAACAAACGCGGCACTTGTCGTGGTTGTGCTCCAAATAACTGTACTGACACAGCATCTTATGTAAATCAACCAACGACTGCCTGATGTGGCTGACATACTTGACCTTGTACCTCCCAAGGCATTCTTGAATCATGTTGACAGATTTCCCATGCGCAGGCAATGGGTTCTTGGTGACGTTCGGGCTTGAGTCCTCAAAACTCAGGATTCCACTTCTCATAAGGTCTTGCACCTTAGTCTTCAGCTGGAAGCAATTCTCAATATCATGGCCCGGAGCACCAGAATGATAGACACAGTGTAGGTCAGGCTTATACCACCACTGAGGGTTGACCGGTATAGCCGGAGGATCTCTCGGAGAAACCAACTTCCGCTCTATTAGAGAGGGATATAATTCCGCATACGACATAGGAATCGGATCAAAACTGATCTTCTTCCTTTCGTAACCCATGTTTGCCTGATTACTCGTACTCCCACGAGGCTGGTAAGCCTGTTGCTGTGGACGAGATTGTTGTTGTTGGTACTGCGGTTGTTGATATTGTTGCTGATGCTGATACTGTTGATGTTGAGGAGTATTGTCCTTGAAAACAGGTGCTACGTGAGCCACCTGGTGCTGATGACTGACATGTCGTGCAGGATTCCTCTGAGCAGAGGGTCTTCTGTGTTTGGGCTGAGATTGAACGGCATGTGCTTCGCCTTCTTTCCTCTTAAATGCCCCATATCGTTTAGAGGAAGAGCTATCATCCTTAGCCAACCGTCCTTCACGGACACCTTCTTCGAGACGCATCCCCATGTTCACCATCTCGGTGAAATCAGAGGGAGCGCTTGCTACCATCCGCTCATAATAAAATGAGCCAAGACTCTTCAGAAAGATCTTGGTCATTTCCTTCTCTTCCAGCGGTGGAGTGATTTGAGCTGCCAGCTCTCGCCATCTCTGGGCGTACTCCTTGAACGATTCCTTGTCCTTCTGGGACATGGACCTGAGTTGATCTCGGTCAGGCGCCATATCGACGTTGTACTTATATTGCTTGACGAAAGCTTCGCCAAGGTCATTGAAAGATCTGATGTTGGCGCTGTCCAAGCTCATGTACCATCTGAGCGCGGCACCAGATAGACTGTCTTGGAAATAATGAATCAGGAGTTGATCATTATCAGTCTGTGTTGACATCTTCCTGGCGTACATGACCAGGTGAGCAAGCGGACAGGTGTTCCCTTTGTATTTTTCAAAGTCCGGGACCTTGAATTTGATCGGTATCTTGACACCGGGAACTAGGCAGAGTTCGGCTGCAGACTTGCCGAATAGGTCTTTACCTCGAAGAGTCCTCAATTCCTTTCTCAGCTCAAGGAATTGATCGTTCATGGCATCCATCTTTTCATGAACGTCTGCGCCCTCAGATGGCTCGGAGTGATAGATGATGTCGTCTACCCTTGGCATGGTATGCACGACAGGAGGAGCGGCGATAGGGACCGAGCTAGACGCCGGCATTTGAGCGAAGGTTGGCGCAGGAATATCTGGCATAAAACCTGGGGGCATGCCCCAAGGAAACCCGGGCGGCATGGCATTGGGCGCGTGGGTGCTGACTGGCACTGTAGAAGTAGCTACCTCTGAAATGACTGTCCTCTGAGCAGGAGTTGCAGGCGTCGGAGCAGGTTGATTCTGAGCGGCAAGGAGTTGCTCCATCAAAGCGCCAAGTCTGGCGACCTCTTCCTTCAATTCTCTGTTCTCTTGTTCCAACTGCTCCATGATTCTTGCAGAGTTGACTCGTGTATAATACCGGTGAATCAGCTTGTCTTCAAAATAAATGAAGAACAGAGGTTAGGACAAGAAGACCAGAAACAAAGGGTACCTGTTTATGCAAGAATGATGCATGAAATGCTTGTGCAAATGCTTTGTTTTCAAGGAACCCTTAGGGTATTATTTGCAATATTTTGATTAATTTAAGCATTTTTGATTCCTCATGGAAAATATTTCATTCAATACATCAAGACAAAAAGTACAGCATTTTAAATTACAAAGAGAAAAGGTAAATGACATTCTATGGATCTCTAAAAGCTCGGGATGCTGGAAGACGAGAAGTGCACAACTTCTTGATCTCTCTCTCATAGGCCGCTTCCATGTCAGCTTTCTCCTTTGCAAGTCGATCATACCTCCTCTTCCAGAATTTGGAAGACTGAGGAAGCAGAGAAGTCCAAGCGTCGTTCGGATCATCGATCACTCGGTGCTCGAGGAATTCAATCATAGCGTCCTTCTCCTTGAGCTGCTGCAGCAATTCCTCTCTCTCACGGATCCAAGCACGCGAAAGGTCTTCTTCTCTCAACTCCTCTACACGTTGGGTAGGGAGGGTTGAAGGCCCAGCCACATCCAACGGTGTAGGTCTCGGATGATCATACGGCATCAAGTAAGTGGCAGCTCTTTGTCTGACCCAAGAGGTGTATGGCTCCAAAGCAATGCAGTTCTTTGGGCCCAACTCATTCCTACTCTTCTTGTGAACACTGCGCCATGCACGGACAAATCTGGCTTTCAGGCCTTGGGGATCTTTACCCTCCTGAAAGAACACACCTTCTAACAGAATGCTATTAGGTTTATCCTTTAGGGGGAACCCAAGCTGGCGACGTGCAAGTATAGGATTGTAGCTGATCCCACCACATGTACCAAGAAGGGGCACATTAGGGAATTCACCACAATAGTCGATGATCTGGACGGTATCATACACGCGATCATACCAAGTGATATCATCATTGGTGAGAGACATGAGTCTCTGAGACCACCGTAGACATCCCTTGTTCTCCTTGAAAGCAACTGTCTGCGGCAAGTGCGAAATAAACCACTTGTACAGCAGGGGTAAACAGCAGACAATGACTCCTCCATTCTTCATATTCCTCAGGTGCAAGGAGACATATGTATCACCCAACAAAGTCGGAACTGGATTAAGAACCGAGAAGATCCTAATGGCGTTCATGTCCACGAACTTGTCGAAGTTGGGAAATAGCACCAATCCATAGATGAGTAATACAAAGAGAGCCTCAAAGGCATCCTCACTCATGGCCTTCCCATAAAAGGTAGCTTGGGCAATGAGGAACTCGGAAGGAAAACCCTGAATTCCGCCTTTGGTAGTCAGGTTAGCTCTAATCAGTTCTTCATCTATATGCAACAAGCTGGCAATCTCTCGAGTAGATGGAATATCCTCTAAGCCACTGAACGGCACTTGATCCAGAATTGGAATCCCAATGAGATGAGAATACTCCTCCAAGGTTGGCAATAGCTGGAAGTCCGGAAATAAGAAGCAGTGATGCAACGGATCGTAGAACTGAGCCAGAGTACTCATCAACCCTTCGTCAACCTGAGTGGTGAGCAGTGGTAGAAGCTTCCCATAGCGAGCTTTGAAACCCAAGGGATCTAATACATATGATGTCAGATTCCTTAACTCTTTTACGTCGGGCTGCTTAAAGCTGTACTTCTTTGTATGCCTCTTTGGTCTTTCCATGTCTGAAAATTTTGCAAATAAACCCTTTTTTAAGTTCCTTGAAAATCTTCTTTTTGTGATGACACGAATGCGGATGAATGCGTGAATGCATGAATGCAACAAACACACTCAAGGATCAAGCAAAGCACACCAAACAAAGGTCGTGGGAAAGCTCTATGTATCCCTAATATCAATCATCCATTTTGGTGGATTTAGGTTTTCACCTTATCGACACCCAAGTTCCATTGATATTAACGGTACATGAACCGGTTCAGACATTCTTAATATCAACCAGCCGCTTTGGTGGATTTTAGGTTTTACACCTGATCCGGGATCCATTGATATTAACAATGTTTGAACGACTCAACCACGAATCACGGGTTTGTTGAGAGTCACGATCATGGAGTCTCGGTTAAGAACCACCCAAAGGGAGTGTACTAGGGTTTAAACCTGCCAGACATGTTCTATCAGAGGTTCCCATAATCATCGTTCCATCTTTCGAATATTATCGGAGGAACGAATACTCGTATTCCAAGAATATTCTCAAGAGAAACTCTCATGAGTGTAGTATCGCGTGACAATCGTATCAGAACTGACATCTGAACGACCTCCGCACTACGGTCCTAGAAAATAGGCCAAGATGGGTTTGGTAAACTACGGTCCTTGGCTTCTGCGGCACATGATTGAAAGAATAATGCCTAACCACAAATAACTTGTGTGACAGTATTAGTTCAACATGACCTCCACCAAGTGAATGGACTCGCAAGTCAACTGGCTAAGGAATACTCCACACCAGTCAACAGGACTATGCCATTCTCCTATCCTAGAGAGCACTCGAGTTCGGGTATAGAACTCATCTCACAGATCACCAAAGCAAACAGCAAATGTATATCAAGCAATTCACACATCACAATCAATACAGTTATCCCAAATTGTACAAAAATATGTCAAATAACAGATAATAATATAGCACAACAAGGGTGAAAAGTAGGCAATACCACCAAGGATCGATAGTCCCCAGCAGAGTCGCCACTTTTCTGTAGCGGTGTATTCGTCGCTATATGATTTATCGATTAAACCATAAGCAAAGCATACAATGATTTTCGAGTCGCCACCGCACTTTTATTTATCCAAAGGACTGGCTAAAAAGCGAACAAAAGCCTAAGAAGTTTTACACGTAGAAAACTAATAAAAGATCAGAGAGTCTGGGTAAGGGGTAAATTACGCAATGGGAAGGTGTTAGGCACCCACTACGTCCTAGGTACTCCTAGGGAGCCCTTTTCACACTTGTTGTACTAAATTGTTATTTGTTATGACATAAGCATTGTGCAAACATGATTGGGATGGTGAGAAAAGAATATACAATTTTATTATTGGGTTTGAACGGATGAACCCGCTGCCTACGTACCTTCCATCAAAGGTAAGGATCAAAACGCCGTAGTTCGGCTAAAAGATTTCCAAAAGGTTGGTGGATTCAATTTTAAACAATAGCACTGAGGCTTTTCATTATCAATGGGAGAAAACTCGACCAAAACCAACATCCACCATGCGAGGATAGCTTCGACGCACTAGAGGGGTTAACCCTGTTTTCAGTACGGAAGTCTTATAGTCGACTCACTAAGGATAGGCAAGATTTACATCAACCACAATGATAATTGAAACCTAGGGCTAATGCATGAAAAGATTAATGGACAAAGCCAAAACAAGTGAATGAGTGAAGTTAATTGATTGTGATTATGAAAGGAGTCAAAGTATGATTAAGATTGATTCAAAAGAAGTATTATGAAAATGAGTTTGAAAAAGTCAAGGACTTGGGGTCCAGGTTTTTAGTTAGAAAACATGAGGAAATTTGCACAACACTTATGTCAAGTTTGAAAGTCAAGAGTGTGAAAAGTCTTAGGACATAATGAATGATGAATGGATGAGAATGGAAAGTAAAACTTCTTAGAAGGTTCACTTCTTGAAATCATATAGCAGATGATTCAAGTGTGTCCTTTGGAATAGCAATGGATGATAAATAACAAACAAAGCAAGAAAGGCGGATATCGGATGCCAATCACTGGTCTTATACCAATCTCCTAAAATAAAACTGGATATCGGATGCCACTCAATGGACTTACACTAATCTCCTCAAAAAGAAAGACAAAGATGAGAAATGGAAGTTAACTGCCAATCTGTCTGGACTTAGGTTAACTCCACAGTATGGTCCTAGAAAATCCAATGCCACATTGCAGGGACTTACAATGGATCCTCACATACAAACAGAAGCAACAATATGATCACAGGAATGCAAATGCCAACTTGCTGGGACTTACAGTTGCAACCTCACATAAACAGAGAAAGCAAAACATGGATGTCAGATGCCAATCTGTCTGGACTTACTCTAACATACACAGTATGGTCCTAGGAAAACAAATGCCAACTTGCAGGGACTTACAGTTGTATCCTCACATACAAACAAACAAAACAACATGTGATCATAGGAGAGCAAATGCCAACTTGCAGGGACTTACAGTTGCTTCCTCACATACAATCAAGTAAATGCATCAGGCAAAGATAAGATGAGTGGCCAAGGTGATGGTCTTATACTCACTTCCATATCATGGGAGCAACGGCCAATGGATGGTCTTACAATTGTCCTCAATGGGCAAACAACAATGACAATATCACAAAGACAAATGAGATGATTGTGCGTTAATGGCAATTGATGATGATAATGCATGAAGCATACAAGCAAACGTGTGCATATGAAGCAATCAATCAATCAATGAATATCAAACAGCACACTCTATAGCCAAACAAGGGGGGCTCACACAAGAGGGTTTGACTTTGAAAGTCCACTGTAATAGGTAAATGTCGCTCTTAACCTTGCCATTGAGAGGCTAAGGTGAAGCAGATGAAAAGGAGATGAGGGGTGTGCCTCATTGCTTCTATCTCAGGTCAGAGAGAGCATCAAATAGAAAGTGGGGGAGTTCAGAAAGATGGAACTCTTTCCCCTTTATTGACTCGATTAGATCTTGGGTTTTTATCTCAATGCTTCAACCATATAATGGGAGCAAAGAGAGGACACACTGAATAGTGGGGAATAGATTGCTTATCCCTACCTTCCACCAATTGCCTTACTTGAAGGACTTTTCCTGCTTGGGACAATTTTAAACACACACAGGCATTGCCTCTTAAGGAGGACTTCAGACAGTTTGCCCGGTCAAATAACAGACCGGGTCTCCAGACTACATGAAGAAGAAGTAATTATACCTCAAAGCAAATGCTAAATAGCAAAGCAAGCAACTAAAGCAACTAAAGTACCTGAAAAAGTCAAACTTATTAGTAAACAAATCAACAGTTCAAACCAAAAGAAATGGATAAACAACAGTCAACCATAAACAGAGGTGCCAAGGCACAAAGCCAAACTTATATGAGTCACACCTACAAAACAAGGGTTAGCACAATATATATAATCCAACTCAATCAAATTTGAATGATCTTTGAGGCATTGGTGCTTAACCTGAAACAATAGCTCAATGGTAAGCTCAAAAGACCACTAGGACTAGCCTAGGGTCAAAGATGAAAGAAAAAAGTCAAACAGCAAAGAAAGGTCAACCCAATTCATGTTCAAACATTTAAGAAGCTATCTCAATTGGATTCACATTCAAATCATGCATTATTATCATTTCGTGAACATAGGAAGGCAATGCATGGCAAGGGAAGCATACAAATAGGTCAACAGCAAGACCTCATTCAAAAGTCAACCCAAACATTCTCAAAAATCATCAAATAAATCACATTCAATCCTAACATCTAGCATGGCAAGCATGTCAAATTTCATGGCATTTGGATGAGAGGAAGGTAGTCAATTAAAATCAAGAAGTCAACATAATTTCAAGCATGCACAATGAAGGTCAACAAACATGGGTCAACTTCAAAAAATCATATCAAATTGAAAACAGAAGAGAAATGAATGAGATTAACACCAATGCAAAGCTCAAGGAGTCTAGTTATCACATATGAAATTTCATGGTCATACAATAATATTTGAGAATTTCACAAAAGATTTGGCAACATGTACCACATAAAGTCAACAATTGACTAGGCAGGGAAGAAAATTCACAATCAAATGGAAAACAGCATGATTAAATCCAAGAAAATTCACAATTCAACTAGACATACAAGAGTAAGTTCATGCAAAATTTGAGGTCATTTGGATGTAAGGAAGCATGGTAATGAAAATCATGAAGTTGGACATCAATGGTGTGACACAAATTGTCACACCCTAATTCAAAAAATCATAACTCACAAACCACAAATGATAAATGCACAAACTCTACACCAAAATCACCATGAATGTGTCTAGTTTAAGCACAAAAAATTTGGGAGTCATTGGATACATTCTCATCATTTCACAATTGATTTGGCAAGGTGCACAAAATTTGGTCACATGTCACAAACCCTAAGGCCATTTAAAAACCACTCATCCAAAAATTCTGGAAAAATAATGATAAAAAAGTAGAGATCATGATGAACATAACACAAAAAATCCCATTGATTTTGGACCAAGATTGAACAAGTTATGATTTTTACAAGATGGGCATCAAAGATGAAATAATTATTGAAATTAACATTGAAAGAATGGCATTTTGGTAATATTGGAATCCACTAATCAAAACACAGTCGTTTTGGGCAGGGATTGAAATGTTTCTATTGGTTGTTGGGAAAGAAGCCATGCACGTGAGAAATGGGGCAGAAAATCTGGGAAAACACAAATTGGGAAACTAGGGTTCATATCCAAAAATCATGATTTCGCAATCTTGCCCAAAAATCAAAATTAAATACATGGAAATGATCAGCAAGCCATGGCAAACAAGAATCTACCATTGATTTTCATTAAAACCACACAAAGGTCGAGAATCGAGCAAAAACATATTCTAACATCAAACTTCAAAACCATATATCTTCATGGATAAGCAATCATTTTCAAAAAGGGAAGCATCATGATACTCAGCATTGAAAGACCTTTCCAAAGTATATGTCAATTTGACAAAAGAGGGAGGTCGAATCCATACCTATTTTTGAAGGAACAGTGGTATCTTGATGTTCTTTGTTGTTATTGAAGTGAGACAGTTGCTCAATGGCCCTCCTGATGATGAATGGATGAAAAATCCTTTGACTTGTGGAGGCTTTCAATGTTCAACTTTGATGTTTTGGACTGGTTTGGTAAAATGCCAAAAGCAAAGTGGATAGGTGATTTGCATCAGTGAAGTTTTCTTGGTTTTTTTGTTTGGATGTGGTGACAGGATTTTTGAAAGGCAAAGCAAAATGGCCAGGTGAGGTTTTGGAGTGAGTGTGCATCCATGAAGTTCTACTGGTTTGGTTGGTTTAACATGATGAAAATGATGGTGACATAACAGTGCCAGGTCTAAGTTTGGTTCATGGTGAGTTTGGACTGAGAGATTTGGAATGCCAAAGCAGCAAGGTGATTTGAGAGAGTGTATGAAGTTGGTTTTGGTTTTGGTAAATGCAAGTGGGAGGGGCTTTTGTTGGTCTGCTACTGCAGGGTTTGACAGGAAATGCAGTTGTTGATGTTCCTTGTTTAAAGCCAGGCCAGAGTTAGGTTACCTTGGAAGCCTGGGCAGAAAAGTGGAAAATGCAAAGCAAGGCCAAAAAAAGCAGTTCTTTGGATCAGTGCTTTTTTCTGCAATATGTTTGATTGTGTTTGATGCTGCTAGTTTGGGGGCAAAAAATGGTGAGGAAATGTTGGGTTGAGCAGGGCCAGGCTAGGTTATTTCACTTGGTGTTTTTTTTGAATAGGTCTTGAAGAAGTGCAAGAAGAGTTTTGAGAATACAAGGTTTTGTTGGTTAGCAGGTTTTATGTCATGTTAGCAAGGCAAGGTAAGGTTGGCTCTGCTACTGGTTTTTCATGGCAGGGTTAGTGAGCAAAATCAATTTCCATATGCCAATCCCTTTTCTGATGGATGCTGTTGTCTACCAATGGTAGGAAAATGATGCAGGATCTTTTTTAAGCCAGCCTTAGTTTGTTATGTTTTTTGACAGCAAAGTGAGGGCAAGGTTCATCCTTTTGACAGAAATTGCAAACAAAATGCCAACCCTGTCTCAATGAATGTGTTCTGTTATGTAGTTGTGGTCAGGCCATTGCCATTCCAAAAAAGGACAGCAGGAACATGTACAAGGTATGGTCGGTTTTGGTCCTAGGCATGGTTTTGTTCTGAGAGCATCAATCAAAAATGAAGTGCTGTTGGTTTTTGAGAGGAATAGCCAAGGGTTGTGTTCTTTTTGTTGTAACAGATTTTGGCAAGGCCAGTCTTTGAATGAGTGTGGTTTGCTGTTGGTTTCTGTTGCAAGGCAGGATGGAGGCTTGTTCTACTGTTTTGATGACAGGAAAAATGCAAATGGCCAGGTGAGTTCCTTGAAATCAGGATGCCTCCTCCAATTGCCTTGGCCAAAGAAATGGTTTTGTCCTGCTGCCCTTGCTACTACTGTCTTCAAAAAGGACAGAAAATACATTACCAAAAAAAACTGCTATTGAGTGTCCCTTTTGGTGGCAGGGCAATTTTTTACTGTGGTATTTGACAGAAAATTTCTAAATGCCGAAGCAAGGTGGATGGATTTTGAGTGAAAGAAAAATGGTTCCTGCTGTGCTGCTACTGCAGAAAAAGAAAAATCATCAAAGCTGTTATGGTCATGGTACAAGTATGGTTGTGGAAGCATGGTGAACACATGTACTTTTGCCCAATTTTTAGCAACTAAGCATGGCCTTCTATTGTTGTTGGTTTAGGCTGCAAGATGAGGTCTCAAATGACAGAAAAAATGCTGCATAATTGCTGTTCTTTTGAGGTACAAGGCAAGGCATGGTGGATGGTATGGACAAGTATGGTGAGATTGTACTTTTCTTACAATTCAAGCAACCAAGCAATGGCCTCATGTACTGCATATTTTGACTTTGCAAACACATTCTAAATGACATTTCTGAGCTGTTTCAATTGGCCAAATGTTGAAAAAATGTTTATATCAAAAAGTCAAACATTGGTCAAACTTGCATTTAAATGAGAAAAGTCAAAAAATGCCATTTTGATTGGTGAAGTTTTGGCTCATGAAATTTATATTTTTGTAAAGAGGGGATCAAATGTGACTTGTAGGAAAAAACCCCATCAAAATTGGCCAAACGGTTTGGGAGATATGGCCCTTTGAAGTTCAAGATTTTCTGAAATCGATTCGATCATAACTTGCCAACCATACATGGGAATTAAGAGTTCTAGGACTTTTTGGAAATGGGAGAACAAGATCTTCAACTTTCATGTTGGGCAAAAATTCATTTGAAGCTTTTATCATGATGTAAGTTGAGGATCAAGAAGTTTCCATTTTTGGCAGTTAAAATTACAGGCCCAGTTTCCATTTTTGGAAATTTTTGATCTGGCTTCAAATTCTTCCATGATGAGGTTGGACATGACATATGAGGCTTATATAAGCATGAATGAACTCCTTCAAATCAATTCCATCCATCAAATCACTGATTAAATGGCCAGTTGACCAAGTTTGACTTTCTGTTGACTTTTCTAGGGTTTTGCATGATTGAACCACTTCTGATGAATTCCAGACCCTAATTCCTTGAGACCTTGATTTCCAATGATGTCCCAAGTTGTGTGAACTCTTGATTATTGGTCATGGTGCCCAAATTCTGCAAGAATGGCCATCATCCATTGCTTTGACTGACTGTTGACTGTCTTTGACCTAATTGCTGATAATTGCTTCAACTGCAAGCAACAAGGTTAGACTGACAATATTTTTGTACTTTTTGGATGATAAACATATGAAAAGAAATAATATACAAATGCAAAAACATGCTTGGTGATCAAGAACCACACACACAAGGCAACCTACCCACTAGGAGGGAAGCAAAGGCATGCAATGATCCTTGAGGCTATGATATGAGATGATATGGGCCATGAGGGATCTTAGGGCCAAAATTGGGGTCTTACACTTTGCCAACAATGTCATCACTTCTCCTTTTGGCATGGGAGAAGGGTTTTAAACAAAGTGAACAATTACTCTGATTTATGGATGACTGTAGGAACATCTACAGCGACCCAATTGTGGCAGACACCACCAAGAATGATGAAATTGTTCAGATCTTCTGCGTCCTCTTCCAAGATAGCAGCAGCTTCTTCCTCAGGTTGATCAGCATGGATGAATCCTCCATTCTTGAACAAACCTTGCTCATTACATGCCCCAGAACAGTAGCCAATGCCAGCCCGGGATTGGTTAATCAGGAATAAATCCATCAACAACACTAAGTCTGGCAAAATATCGCTCTGAATTCGCAATTCTCTTGCTCAGGATGATCCATCAATCTGGAAGAGATGGCTCTGGTATAGTACCGGCAAAGTGCGTCTTCAAAATAAATGAAGATCGCAGGGTCAGACCACAGGACGGGAGACCGGAACAAAACACCTGCTTATGCAAATGATGCATGAAGTGTTTGTGCATATGCTTGTTTTTTATTTCGAAGGAAACCCGAGGGTTTTATTTGCAAACTTTGAAATATTTAAGCATTTTGATCATATATGAGAATATCTCATCAGATATATCAGGTGAAAAAAAATTTCCGGTTTTTTTCATTTTTGAAAATTTTTGCAAATAAACTCCTTTGAGTTCCTTGAAAATTTTCTTTTTTCTGATGATATGGATATAGATGAATGCGTGAATGCATGAATGCAACAATCACACTCAAGGATCAAGCAAGGCACACCAAACAAAGGTCGTGGGAAAGCTCATTGTATCCCTAATATCAATCATCCATTTTGGTGGATTTAGGTTTTCACCTTATCGACACCCAAGTTCCATTGATATTAACGGTACATGAACCGGCTCTAACATCCTTAATATCAACCAGCCGCTTTGGTGGATTTTAGGTTTTACACCTGATCCGGGATCCATTGATATTAACAATGTTTGAACGACTCAACCACGAATCACGGGTTTGTTGAGAGTCACGAGCATGGAGTCTCGGTTAAGAACCACCCAAAGGGAGTGTACTAGGGTTTAAACCTGCCAGACATGTTCTACCAGAGGTTCCCATAATCATCGTTCCATCTCTCGAATATTATCGGAGGAACGAATACTCGTATTCCAAGAATATTCTCAAGAGAAACTCTTATGAGTGTAGTATCGCGTAACAATCGTATCAGAACTTACATCTGAACGACCTCCGCACTACGGTCCTAAAAAATAGGCCAAGATGGGTTTGGTAAACTAAGGTCCTTGGCTTCTGCGGCACATGATTGAAAGAATAATGCCTAACCACAAATAACTTGTGTGACATTATTAATTCAACATGACCTCCACCAAGTGAATGGACTCGCAAGTCAACTGGCTAAGGAATACTCCACACCAGTCAACAAGACTATGCCATTCTCCTATCCTAGAGTGCACTCGAGTTCGGGTATAGAACTCATCTCACAGATCACCAAAGCAAACATCAATTGTATATCAAGCAATTCACACATTACAATCAATACAGTGATCCCAAATTGTACAAAAATATGTCATATAACAAATATAATATAGCACAACAAAGGTGAAAAGTAGGCAGTACCACCAAGGATCGATGACTCCCCAGCAGAGTCGCCACTTTTCTGTAGCGGTGTATTCGTCGCTATATGATTTATCGATTAAACCATAAGCAAAGCATACAATGAAATTTCGAGTCGCCACCGCACTTTTATTTATCCAAAGGACTGGCTAAAAAGCGAACAAAAGCCTAAGAAGTTTTACACGTAGAAAACTAATAAAAAGATCAGAGAGTCTGGGTAAGGGGTAAATTACGCAATGGGAAGGTGTTAGGCACCCATCACGTCCTAGGTACTCCTAGGGAGCCCTTTTCACACTTGTTGTATAAAGATTGTTATTTGTTATGACATAAGTATTGTGCAAACATGATTGGGATGATGAGAAAAGAATATACAATTTTATTGGGTTTGAACGGATGAACCCGTTGCCTACGTACCTTCCATCAAAGGTAAGGATCAAAACGCCGTAGTTCGGCTAAAAGATTTCCAAAAGTTGGTGGATTCAATTTTAAACACAAGCACTGAGGCTCTTCATTATCAATGGAGAAAACTCGACCAAGACCAACATCCACCATGCGAGGATAGCTTCGACGTACTAGAGGGGTTAGCCCTGTTTTCAGTACGGAAGTCTTATAGTCGACTCACTAAGGATAGGGTGAGGTTTACATCAACCACAATGATAATTGAAACCTATGGCTAATGCATGAAAACTTAGCAGGAATGGACAAAGCCAAAACAGTTGAATGTGTGAAGGTAATTGATTGTGATTATGAAAGTGGAGTCAAAGTATGATTAAGATTAATTCAAAGAAGTATTATGAAAATGAGTTTGAAAAAAAAGTCAAGGACTTGAGGTCCAGGTTTTTAATTTAAAAACATGAAGATGTTTGCACAATATCTATGTCAAGTTTGAAATCAAAGTGTGAAAAGGTTTAGGACACAATGGGGATGAATGGATGAGGATGAATTGTAAAACTTCTTAGAAGGTTCACTTCTTGAAATCATATAGAAGATGATTCAAGTGTGTCCTTTGGAATAAGCAATGGATAATAACAAACAAACAAAAAAGTCAACAAAAGCGGATATCGGATGCCAATCACTGGGCTTATACCAATCTCCTAAAACAGAACGGGATATCAGAGGCCACTCAATGGACTTACACTAATCTCCTAAAACAAAAAGAAACTTGGATACCGGATGCCAATCTGTCTGGACTTATACCAATATCCAACATATGATCCTAGGAATACAAATGCCAACTTGCAGGGACTTACAATTGCATCCTCACATAAACAAAGAAAAACAAAACATGGATGTCAGATGCCAATCTGTCTGGGCTTACCCTAACCTCCACAGTATGGTCCTAGGAATACAAATGCCAACTTGCAGGGACTTACAGTTGTATCCTCACATACAACAAACAAAACAACATGTGATCATAGGAAAGCAAATGCCAACTTGCAGGGACTTACAATTGCATCCTCACATATAATCAACAAATGCATCAGGCAAAGATAAGATGAGTGGCCAAGGTGATGGTCTTATACTCACTTCCATATCCCATGAGCAATGGCCAATGGATGGTCTTACAATTGTCCTCAATGGGTAAACAACAATGACAAGTCATAAAGACAAATGAGATGGTTATGCATTAATGAACAATGAATGATGATAAATGCATAGAGCAAGCAAGCAAACATGTGCATATGAAGCAAGTGATCAATCAATGAAAGCAATCAACACACACTATAACCAAACAAGGAGGCTCATACAAAAGGGTTAGGCATTGAAGCCAACTGGAATAGGTTGAGGGTGCTCTTAACCTTGCCATTGAGGGGCTAAGGT
Source organism: Lathyrus oleraceus (assembly GCF_024323335.1). Classification (NCBI taxonomy): domain Eukaryota; kingdom Viridiplantae; phylum Streptophyta; class Magnoliopsida; order Fabales; family Fabaceae; genus Lathyrus; species Lathyrus oleraceus. The sequence continues at coordinate 8,092,188 of NC_066585.1, forward strand.
GAAGCAGATGAAAGGAGATGAGGGGTGTGCCTCATTGCTCTTATCCCTGGTCAGGGAGAGCATTTGAATATCAGAAAGTGTGGGAGTTCAGAAAGTAGGAACTCTTTCCACAGATTAGACTTTATAGATCTTGGGTTTGGATCTCAATGCTACAACCATGTAATGGGAGCAAGGAGAAGACTCACAGAATAGTAGGAGATAGGTTGCTTATCTCTTTGATCTACCAATTGCCTTATTTGAAGGACTTTTCCTGCTTGGGACAAATGTAAACACACACAAGCATTGCCTCTTAAGGAGGACTTCAGACAGTTGCCTGGCCAAATAACAGGCCAGGTCTTCCAGACTACATGAAGAAAAGGGATTATACCTCAATGCAAATTGCTATAAAGCAAAGCAAAGCAAATTCAAAGAACTAAGCAACTAATGGTACCTGAAATAGTCAAACAGAATCAGTACACAACTCAAAGTCAAAGCAAAATGAGAATAGAATCAACAGTCAACATAATCAGATGAATGTGCAAAGCACAAGACTCAAATCATATGAGTCAAGCCACCTACAAAACAAAGAGGTTAGCTCATGATAAACAATCAAGCTCAATCAAATTGCATTGTTCTCTTTGAAGCATTTGTTGCTTAACCTGAAAACATGAACTCAAACATAAGCAACAAGACCACTAGGACAATCCTAGGGTCAAAATGAGATGAGAAAGTCAAAACAGCAAGGGATAGTCAACCAAAATCAAGTTTAAACAATAAAGAAGCAAACTCAATTGGTCCCACATTCATATCATTCATCATCATGATTTCATAAGCAAAAGAAGTCAAAGCATGGCAAATGAAAGCTCATAGAAGTCAACATAAAGACTTAGCTCAAAACCAATCATAATCAGTTCCAAAAATCATCAAATAATTCATGATCAATAACAATCCATAACATGACATGCATATAAAATTTCAGCTCATTTGGATCATGGGAAGATAGTCAATGAAAATCAGAAAGTCAAAGAAAGTTTAAGCATGCTCAAAGAAGTCAACCAAACATACATCAACTTCAAAAAATCATAAATCAGTGATAACAAATGAGAAATGAATGGGATCAACACCATGGCAAAGCTTAGGATGTCTAGTAATCACATGTAAAATTTCATGTTCATCCAATAAAGTATGAGAATTTCACAAATGAAACGGGAACATGTATCACAAAAGTCAACATTTTTGTCAAACAGGGGAGAAAATCTCAAACAATTAGGAAATGCCACAAATAATTCCACAAAAAAATCACATGTGAACTAGACATTCAAGAGTGGGTTCATGCAAAAATTCACATCAATTGGAGGCCAGGAAGCATGGTAAAGAAAATCATGAAATTGCATATCAATGGTGTGACACAAATTGTCACACCCTAATTCAAAAATTCATAACTCAATGACCAGATAAGATAAATTCACAAACTCTATATCAAAATCACCATGAATGAGTCTAGTTTGTGTACAAAAAATTTTAGGTCAATTGGATAATGCATGACTATTTCACAAAGGATTTGGCAAAGGGTACAAAATAATGACACATGAACAAAACCCTAATACCATTAAAAATTCGACCATCCAAAAAAATCAGCAAAAATCATGATAAAATACTAGACATCAAGCAGAGCATAATGCAAAAATTTCCATGAAATTTGGAATTAAAATGGAGATGTTATGAATTTTGTAAGTTGTGTAACCAAAATGAAATAAATATTGAACAATTAAAATGAATTGATTTAAATAAATGTGACCGATGGCAAAGTGGTAATTCTTTGGATGTTTTAGTGAAACGGTGCGCACCGTTTATAAGCGTGGCAAGCAGCGATTAGCAGCATGGCAATGGAACAGTGTAATGGTTCATGCAAACAAACGACAACAGCAGCCAAACGCATTTCAAAGATTCTGGGAAAATTTTAGGGTTTGTGAACAGTGTCATCGTGTTCATCATTTACAGATCCCAGCAAGATCAATGTGCAACCAAAATGAATAAACAACATATGAATGGATTCATCCTATCACGTACATCATCATGCCAGCAATCATTAACATTAATTCGAGCTCATATGGAAGAATCAAACAAAACATCATTTGAACATCAATCTTTAAAAACAAATTACTCACTCAATATGTAACCATTTTGCACGATTCAAAGTTTAAAACAACCAGCTAAGTGAGATCTACATAGTACATAGCATGATTTAGAGAAATGAGAGATTCGAAACTTTACTTGATTTTGAAGAAAAAGTGAAACAGTGTTGTTTTGGTGGTGCAAGCTTGAAACAGATGTACACAAAGCTTCCAAAAGATGTATGGTTGAATAACTTTAGCTCAGTGATGCTTGGAAATGCCCAAATCGTGATTTGCCATTGTTGAAGCTTGGAAAAACAGAACACGAAAATGCTGTTCCAGCTGGTGCTTTATGCTTGTAAACAGCTCACAATGATGGTCAGATGATGAAACAACAAAGGGTAGCTCGAGTTGTTTTGAAATTTTTCAGCAGAAATTCAAAAGATGGAGAAATGAGATTTTTTGAGAGAGAGTTTTTCTGTGTTAGAATGTGGGCTGCTAGGGTTGGAATGGCAGAAAAATGTGTTTATATATCTCTGTTTTAGGTTGCATCATTAAGTGTTAATCACCATTAGCTTAAATGAACCAATTTGCTCATTTTGCTAAATTTCACCAACTTTGGCATGGGGTGTGTGTTCTGCACGAATTTGGGCCTTTGGGCAAGTTTCAAATGACATTTCTGAATGTTTCCAATTGGCCAAATGGTTTAAAAATGATTATTTTGAAAAGTCAAAATTCAACCTCACTTGAAATTAATTAAGGCAAGTTCAAAAAGGCCATTTTGCATGGTGATGTTTTGGTGCATGAGGATGACATTTTTGGAAAGAGGAGGTTAAATATGACTTGTAGGAAAAAACCCCACCAAATTTGGCCAAATGGTTTGAGAGATATGGCCTTTTGAAGTTCACAAATTTTTGAGATTGAATTGATCATAACTTGCCAACCATACATGGGAATTGAGTGTTCTTGGACTTTTTGGAAATGGGAGAACAAGATCTTCAACTTTCATGTTGGGCAAAAATTCATTTGAAGCTTGTATCATGATGTAAGTTTAAGATCAAGAAGTTTCCATTTTTGGCAAATTTGAATTACAGGTCAACTTTCTATTTTTAGAAATTTCTTGTCTGACTTTATTTTCTTCACTGTGGATGCTTGACATGATATATAAAGCTTGTATAGACATGAATGAGACCTCTCAGACCAAATCCCATCACCAAATCACTGATTAAATCCACAGTTGACCAAGTTTGACTTTCTAGGGTTTTGCTTGACTGAAGCACCTTCTGATGAATTCCAAACCCTAATTCCTTGAGATCTTGATTCCAAATGTTGTCACAACATATATGAACTCTTGATTATTGATCATGGTGCCCAAATTCTGCAAGAATGGCCACCATCCACTGTAATGACTGACTTTGACTGATTTTGACCTAATTGGCTTCATCTGCAAGTAACATGGTTAGATGACAATATTTTTGTACTTTTTTTGGTTGATAATCATATGAAAAGCAAAGATATACAAATGCAAGACATGCTTGGTGATCAAGAACCACACTCACAAGGCAACCTACCCACTAGGAGGGAAGCTAGGGCATGCAATGATCCTTGAGGCCATGATATGATATGATATGGGCCATGAGGGATCTTAGGGCCAAAATTGGGGTCTTACAGTGACCATGATAGCGCATGCAATGGGACTACATTACCCAGTAATTAGGGTTATACGACCTATGAACATCTGATTTTGTGTCAACACCAGTATCATTAGAAACCTAGGTCCGAATGTGTTTGAATTCTTCATTAACAGCCAACCAGTACATAGCGTAGCTAGTAACTTAAGAAGTTTAGGTATGGATGTTATTTGATAGAGTAAATGGAGACATGAATGCCCTGCACAGAGTATCTTCTGAAATTGGTTTCTCTTCTGAAATTGTTTTTTGTTTATTCGAATTAGTAATGGATAATACATGGATGTCTTCCAATCGATTGTCGAGAGAGTACGAGAATGGGGTATCAGAATTCGTTAAGTTTGCCGTTGCGCACGCCGAAGACCCCAATAGAATGATATGTCCTTGCTTGGGTTGTTGTTATGGGAAACGGGTTGACGCAGTTCAGTTGACATCGCATCTAATGAGGCATGGAATTGATCGAAGTTATACATGTTGGAATTTTCATGGTGAGAAAAGTAACGAGAATGTTGAACCGGGGGATAGTACGACCTATGCCTCAAACTATAGTGGCGCAGATACATACGATTGTGATCGAGTTGAAGAGATTGCAGAAGCACTTGAAGGAGATCTTAAGGATTGTCCCGAAATGTTTGAGAGGTTGGTAAGTGATGCAGAGAAAACTTTGTATGATGGTTGCACTAAATTCACAAGATTGTCTATGGTATTAAAGTTGTACAACTTAAAGGCGGGAAATGGATGGTCGGATAAAAGTTTCACAGAGTTATTAGCCCTTTTGAAAGATATGCTTCCTGAGGATAATGTTCTTCCCAATCGAACATATGAGACCAAAAAGATGTTGTGCTCTATTGGCATGAGCTATGATAAGATACATGCATGTCCAAACGATTGCGTTTTGTTTCGAAATGAGTATGCATCGTTAAATGAGTGTCCTAAATGCGGTGTCTCGCGATATAAGAACAAGTTGTCTCCAGCAAAAGTCTTGTGGTATTTTCCTATTATTCCGAGATTTTGACGCATGTTTCGTAGTGAAACCGATTCAAGACACTTGACCTGGCGTGCAGATGAAAGAATTATAGATGGAAAGTATCGACATCCGGCAGACTCACCACAGTGGTTGAAAATTGATAATGATTATCCTGAATTTGGAGAAGAATCAAGAAACCTTCACTTGGCATTATCTACTGATGGAATGAACCCACACGGTATCCAGAGTATCTCACACAGTACATGGCATGTGATTATTATGATTTATAACCTACCTCCATGGCTATGTATGAAGCGTAAGCACATGATGTTGTCTATGTTGATTTCTGGACCTAAACAACCAGGGAATGACATAGACGTGTACTTGAAGCCCTTAATCGAAGATTTAAAGATTTTGTGGGAGATCGGTGTGGAGGTTTATGATGGATATAGGAAAGAAAGTTTCAACTTGAGGGCGATGTTGTTTGGCACAATTAATGATTTTCCAGCATACGGAAATCTATCAGGGTATAGCATAAAAGGTTAATGTGCGTGTCCTATTTGTGAAGATAAAACAGATTGGAAGCGCTTGGAGTTTGGTCAGAAGAATGTCTTTCTCGGTCATCGGAGATTCTTAAATTCAAATCATCACTACCGTGGATGGAGAAAGGCGTTCAATGGAGAGACAGAACAAGGCAGAGCTCCACCTATATTGACGGGTGATCAAATTTTTGAAAAGGTGAAAGATTTGGATACTCAGTTTGGCAAGCCTTTTGCCCACACACTTGTCAAAAGTGGGTGGAAAAAGAGGTCTGTTTTTTTTTAATTGCCGTATTGGAAGTCCTTGTATGTGAGACATTTTCTTGATGTTATGCATATTGAAAAAAATGTATTTGAAAGTGTTATTGGCACATTACTCAATATACAAGGAAAGTCTAAGGATGGCCTTAAGGCAAGAAAGGACTTGATAGCGATGGGAATAAGAACTGAATTAGGACCCTTGAAGAAAGGAAAACAAACATATCTACCGCCTGCTGCTTATACTCTATCTAGAAAGGAGAAAAAAACATTGTGTAAGTTTCTAAGTGAAGTTAAAGTTCCAGAAGGGTACTCTTCAAATATTAGAAGACTTGTGTCTATGAAAGACCTCAAGTTAAAGAGTTTAAAGACCCATGATTGCCATGTTATAATGGAACATTTTCTCCCAATAGGTATACGTTCTATTCTTCCAGAAAAAGTAAGAAGCTCAATAACTAAGTTGTGTTCTTTCTTCAAGTCAATTTGCAGTAAGGTGATCAATCCTGTGATCTTACCAATGTTGCAAAAAGAAATCGTTATTACTTTGTGTGAGCTTGAAATGTTTTTTCCTCCATCATTTTTTGACATAATGGTACATCTAGTTGTTCATCTTGTGAAAGAGACACAATTGTGTAGACTGTTGAATGTAAATATGAGTGTCGGGTTTTTGTTATCGTATCCACAGGGATTGTAAGATATCACCGTCGTTCGATGGTTGTATTAATCTTAGCTTAATGTATCAATAGGGTTTTGGTTGTTTGTCACGTTATCTTGCATAAAAAGGTATTAAAAAGCGGTAAAAGTTTTGGTGTGAATAAATGAGAAATATTGCCAAAGTTAGGTTTCAATGATCACTTTGCATGTATTTGCTCGGTCAACAATCTTATAAACTCCTTTAGATGATAAATCATTTCACAAAGTCCTCTCAGTATGTTTCTCTCGAACACACGTTGTGAGTTTTGCCATTTTGATCCATTGTTTCTCTCGAACACAATCTATCAAAATGACAACTTTTTGGTTCAACCTTATGGTGAACAAAATCATTCATTACTATCTCTAGCTAACAAACAAGTTTGGATGAAAACCTAGGTCAAGAGTCGGTAAACATCTCTCGATCATAAACCAACACAAAGAGTTTTAAATAGAAACAAAGTTTTCATCATATATTCACCATTAAAGAGTTTACATATGAAGATCCTTACATTTACACACAAAGCTAGTAATCACCTACATCTAACCTTGACAAATGGATGACTTAGCTACTCATTTTCATGGTAGCTTGGTCGGCAAGTAAGGAAAGAAGGTTGATCAACATCCAAGTCGGATAATCGAAGTTGGATGGGAATCCACCTTCTTTTTGTAGAAGATGGTTGCAAGATGAAGAGAAATGAAAACTAGGGCATAAAAGCACCCAAGAACAATGCTGTAAAATATCTCTAAGAAAGTACAAAAGTGGAAAAATGAGGTAAAAACTAGGTATGGCACTCAAAAGTGGCACCTGCTACTTATAGAGTAGTGCTGGGCTGTCATGCTCGCTAGGCGAGCAGAATGGCTCGCCTAGCGAGGGTCCAATTGTGGTACCAGAGGCACCTGAGCCCAGAGAAAACAGGGTGTCACAGACTGTCATGTTCGCCTAGCGAACAAACCTTCGCCTAGCGAAGGGCACGCCTCAACCCTCGCTCCAGCGAGGTTGAGAGGTTTGGCTACTGGAATCCTCGCTGGGAGCTCACTAATGGCTCGCCTAGCGAGTGAGTGCTGGCTGCGCTTTTCCACAAGTCTGGACGCATTCGCTGCAACTCTCGCTGGGGCTCGCCTAGCGAGTGCTTCGCTACAGGCCTCGCCTAGCGAGTAAGCCGATGAAAGCAACTTCTCTTTGGTTCCCTTGCCCTTTTGTTGTGTCTTCATTTTCTATTGTTTCATGCCTTCTTCCTGCACAATAACACATAAATCAAGGGCACCAAGATCGTTTATCAATGTATTGCATTTCATCTTAAAACAAAGGTGGTTTTTGACAAATTAGCAAGGAAATGAAGTGAAAGATACCCACATATGATAGCTCAAATAAGCACTTTTGGGTATCTAACAACTCTCCCCAACTAGATTCTTGCTTGTCCTCAAGCAAAGTATGCCTCTTGAAGGACAAGAGGATTTGCTATAAGAAAATGGTTTCTCCGAAGTTGGATAAACGGCTCAAACACAAGCGAATCAGCATATACAAGTTTCCAACGGTTCGGATAAAATAATACACAAGAACTAAAACTTAAATAGCAATGCAAAATATTTATCTATCTACAACAATACTATTCTGAATGAATCACCCTATCTCTCCTCTTCGAATAAGGAATGAAGAATTTACGCGTTTGCAACCGCGGGAATAATCTCACTCTCTAACAAACAATGAAGAAATCAAATAGATTCATACAATGTCTAACAATTATAAATGGTACTGTGGAAGCATAAAGATCACTAAGGGCTTTTCGATTGAAGCTTCGTTAGGTTAACAAACAAGGGTCATTTCTAAGGCAATTGAAACGAAAGTGCCGATGCAAAAGAGACATTCACAGTATTATTCACACATCTCGACTTTGTTTCATTTGTTTCTTATTTGAAACCTTCACAACTCATATTCCACAACTCAATTTTTTTTTTCACTATTTTTCTTCCAAGCAAGCATTCATTTTCATTCTCTCTATTTTTGCTCTTTTCTTTCACATCCCATAATTACAAAACGGATGTTTCTTTTCTATATTTTCTATATACATATATTTTTTTATGCTTGCTCGGTTTTTCTTAGAGTTGTGGTACTTACCGATTCTCCCCAACTTATGTCTTACTCACCCTAAGTGAATGCTCTTAACTTTTTATGGCAAAAGAACAATAATCAAGATTTTCCGGGTTGTAACAAAAAAGATTTTTGAAATCTCGCTCTATTTCAAGCAGAGATTCAACTGTTTAAGCTCAAAGGGGTTAACAAATACTCTCTCTGCTCACAGGTAAGTTGTTTTTGGATGTAGTTGTGCTCGAAAGAAAACAAGTGCCTTGATCATTTCTAATTGCTTCCACAATTTCATAATAATAAAAGACAAAGCATGAATCAAATGAATCAACAAAACTTATTAGAATCCAGCATTTAAGTGTACAATGGAGGTTTCCTCACAATTTGTGGTTTTAAGTTCTAGATGAAACATTCATTCAATTATGTTGCAAAAAGACAATATTCAATTTACCAAAAAGAGTAAAGTTCCTAATGCATTCTAAAATTCTAGCCGAAGGTAACCATGTACCTTAGCCTTATCACTTGTTTATTCTTATCATTGCCATCCAAGCTCGGATGCACCTTCATTGGTACTTCTTGAGGAGCAACCAATCTAGAAGGTTTGCCACTTAATCACCCAAAAATTTATTAAACAAACAAAATTAAAAACATAAATAAATAACATTAACTGAAAATATAAATTTGTTCATGGGGGACAAAACACCCCAAAAGTACAACACCAAAGTCAAAATACATAATCCGAAAATGCAAGAGAAATAAACATAAAAACTGAAAAATACAAAAACTTAACCCTCTAAGGGCTCAGAACTCCTCCTCGCTACCGACTTCAGAACCGGTAGCCTCATCATCAACATCATCATCATCATCATTAGCTGCATTAGCGTCCGCCCCCTCACCATACACAGGCCTGTCCACAGGCCAATTGGCGTTAAGCAGAAACTGCTCACGCGTCATCAAAGCAAGAGCACCACTTCCCTGCAGCTGTAACCGCTGCATAGAGTCGTGCATATCAATCATGGCCCTCTGGGATTCCGCCATCCATTCAAAACTGTAGTTGCACACCGCCTGTAAGTAGGGATCTGGTCCAGAAGTAGAGGTACCAGGACCATCAGAAGCCCGGGTACTCCCTGTAGCAGCACTTCCTCTAGCACTCTTGGCTCTACAATATTTGGCCACATAGTGGTCATCTATCGGCGACGGGATCCTTACCTGACCCCGAGACGGAAGTCTCACTCTTGCCTGAATGCAAAAACTCATGATCAAGCACGGGAAAGCAAGCGGACAATTCACACGAGCCCCCGACTTCAGCCCGCTCTCGATCACAGACTTAAGCTCATTTGCGATGATCCTCGCCACATCGATCTGGACGTTGGTGAGGATAGAATGGACCAAATGTGCCACTGGGATCGGCATTGTAGAGGTGTGGGACTTAGGCTGGATGTTGGTCAAAACCAAAAGCAGTATCAGTTGAGCCATGGGAGTCATGTCCTCCCAGTGATACCTCATTGGAACCCCAGATGGGTTCAGCTCAATAGATTTCCCGCTTAATAGCAGGGCGGCAGAAATGGCTGGAACATCTCGGTGAAGCCGTAGGTCAGTGTGGTATTGGTCTCTCTCTTCAGCTCCCAACTGGAGCAGTTCTCCAAGAACTCGGTTGATGGCATCCCGATCAAATGCAACTGGACGCCCGACCACTCTAGATACCCAAGTAAAGGGCTCGTCATCATCAGGAAGTGCGTTAGCATAAAATTCCCGCACTGTTGCAATGTCATAGTGCTCCAGGGGATTAATCAACCGATCCCATTTCTTCGCGTCAATCAACTCGGCAAAATTTCTGTTCGTGCCCTGAGGGTTGATTAGGAACCGCTTCTCTGGAAGAATTTTCCGCTTCTCCAGAGCGATGTACCTTGTAGCCTGTTTTGGACCGACAAACTTGTCGGTATCGAATTGGATAGGTACGGACCGTGAAGTATTTGCTCCCTTCCTTTTCTTAGATGCTCCAGACCTAGATTCCATCTGCAAAGTATACAAGGAAACAACACACACCAAACAAGCAGATTAGACATCAAAGCATAATTTAAAAGACTGCCATGCTCGCTGTTGCTTCGCCTAGCGAAGTGGCAGCGAACGCTCGCCCCAGGTTCGCCTAGCGAGTGCTAGCGAACCTTACGGGTTTTGGGGTTTTCAGCATGTTCAGAGATTCTTCCCCCAAAACCCTTACTCAAATGGTTCCCACATCAGAACCTAATGATTTATCAAATAAGTAATCGTTCTATGCTATTTGGGATTACCTATTTGCATGTAAAACCTAAAAATCCCCAATTCCAAAACCTAAAATCCCAATTTGCAAAACCCAAAATTACCACATGCAAACCTAATGTTTCCCATACCACACTCATCCTAATTGCCATTCAAATTGGAAATTTAGAGTTCAAACAAAAAGAACAATGTAGTAGGGCAAACCTTAGTTACACGGATTCGGAAATGTGAAGAGAGTAGAGTTTGCAAATGACCGAATAGAGCAAGTGTTGGTGATAGAGATGCAAATGAGAGAGTGTGAAGAGCTTAGCAAAAATTCCTCAGCAGAGCCGCACTTCAGAAATTTTTTGAGTTTGGGGCAAAATGGTGCTCCTGCTGAGATTTAAATAAAAACTGTCATGCAGCGCTCGCTGCTGCCTCGCCTAGCGAGCAGCTAGCGAGCCTGCTCGCTACTGCCTCGCCTAGCGAGCTGCTAGCGAGCATGACAGCAAGTGCTTTGGAAAATGCAGCACTTGCAAGTTCATCCAGAATGGTTTTAGCACAGTGTAACCCAACACAACACAACACAAAAAAAACAGTAAATACTTACAATGTTGGGGTGCCTCCCAACTAGCGCTTGTTTAACGTCGGCTAAGTTCGACGGTGTGATGCTCACAGAGGAGCATCAAGCGGAACTGCACAACTCTCGCGATCCACATGACCGTCGAGATACACTTTCAATCGTTGGCCATTCACTGTCCAACTATCTTTCTTGTCTATGTCTTCAATGACAATAGCCCCGTACTCCTTCACCTCTTTCACCCGAAATGGCCTGGACCATTTTGATTTTAACTTCCCGGGAAACAATTTCAACCGGGAGTTGAACAATAGGACCAATTGTCCGGGCACAAATTCTTTGTTACGGAGCTTCTTGTCGTGATACTTTTTTTCCTTTTCCTTGTACAACCAACTTGAGTGGTATGCGGCATTGCGCATCTCCTCCAACTCAAGTAGTTGCACTTTCCTTTTGTCACCGGCCAACTCATTCTCAAAATTTAAAAATTTTAGGGCCCACAAGGCTTTGTGCTCCAATTCAACCGGCAAATGGCAAGTTTTACCAAATACCAATTGAAAGGGAGTTAGGCCAATTGGAGCATTAAAGGCCGTACGGTAGGCCCATAATGCTTCGTCCAATTTTTGGGACCACTCCTTTTTTGAATTAGACACGGTTTTTTCGAGGATTCTCTTAATCTCACGATTAGAGACCTCAGCTTGCCCATTAGCCTGTGGGTGATACGGAGTCGTCACCCTATGCGATACACCATAATGTTTTAAAATAGTTTCCAAAGGTGCATTACAAAAGTGTGACCCTCCGTCACTTATCAACACTCGGGGGGTTCCGAAACGGGAGAATATGTTTTTCTTCAAAAAATTTATCACCGTTTTCGCATCCGCCCGAGGTGAGGCAATCGCCTCAACCCACTTAGAGACATAATCGACTGCGACAAGCATGTACTCATTTCCATAAGAGGGTGGGAAAGGTCCTACGAAATCTATGCCCCAACAATCAAATACTTCCACTTCTTGGATATTTTGGAGAGGCATCTCATCTCTCTTACCTATCCCACCGCTTCTTTGGCAACTGTCACAACTTTGCGCATGGGTATGTGCGTCTTTGAAAATAGTGGACCAATAAAATCCCGATTGAAGAATTTTAGTGGCCGTTCTAACCCCATTATAGTGACCGTCGTAAGGCGAGTTGTGACAATGCCAAAGGATGCTCTGGGCTTCATCACCAGTTACGCATCTCCTTAATAGGTTATCACTACCCAACTTAAATAAGTATGGGTCATCCCAAACATAATACTTCGCATCCGAAAGGAACTTCCTTTTTTGGTTCGAAGTTAGGTCGGCAGGCACAAAACCACTAGCCTTGTGGTTCGCAAAGTCTGCAAACCACGACCTAACTTGAACTTTAAACAGTTTTTCATCAGGAAATTCTTCCCGGATTTCCTTTTCAGACGCGGTAACCTCCACATTCACTAAGCGGGATAAATGATCCGCTACCAAGTTTTCCGACCCCTTCTTGTCTTTGATTTCAACATCAAATTCTTGTAACAAGAGGATCCAACAGATGAGCCTTTGCTTCGAATCCGGTTTGGTTAGCAGATATTTAATCGCCGCGTGGTCGGTATACACAACGACTTTAGACCCTATAAGATAAGACCTAAACTTTTCTAGCGCATACACTATTGCAAGTAGTTATTTTTCCGTTGTGGCATAATTTATTTGAGCCTCGTTAAGAACCTTACTCGCATAATGTATCGCATGAAAAGTTTTGTCTTTTCTTTGGCCAAGTACCGCTCCAACAGCATAGTCACTCGCATCACACATTAGTTCAAAATTTTCATTCCAATCGGGAGCGACTATTATTGGAGCGGTGATCGGTCACCATTTTACTTGATTTTCATCATGTTTTAGCCCCAAATTCATCAATGTGGTAACACTTTATTTTGAGTTTTAATGTTTGAGTTTTAAGTATTTCTTATTTAAGTATTTTTATGCATATTTTGCTTTGAGTATTAATTTAAGTTTTTAGATGCGTTTGATGTCATTTCCATGGTATTGTGCATGTTTCAGAAGTAGTTGAAGAGTCGGAAGTGCCAAGGCAACAATGGAAGAGTGAAAGAAAAAGAATAAAAAATTAGAATAAAAATCCTGGAGCCAAACACGGCCCGTGTCTCCTGACACGGCCCGTGCTGCAAGAAGAACTTCTTCCCATACAAAAACCAGGGGGCTGACACGGCCGGCCGTGTTGTTTGGCACGGCCCGTGTCAGCAAGTCTGAAGGAAAAACAAAAATAAAAATAATTGAAGAGCCAACACGGCCGGCCGTGTTGCCTGGCACGACCCGTGTTGGCTAGCGCGCTGAATTTTTCTGATTTTCTATTTTCACTCATGAAGTGATCCCGAAGGGCAATTTTGACTTTTTGGCTTGGCTGTAATGTGTACTGTACTATTTAGACCTAAGAAGAGAAGAAAAAGGGACGACGGAACAAAGAGAACGAGAGAATCAAGATTTTTGGAGAACGGAGATCATAAAGCATGAAGCAATTGAAGATCGAAGCTATCTAATCTCTTGTAATGTCTAATCTTATATTTGTACTTTCTTTGAATATTATGATGAGCTAAACCCCCCAATGCTAGGGGGGTGTCCCTGAATTGCTTTTGTAATGAACCTTTTTCCTACAATGTTATGAATGTCTATGTTTTTATGAAATCAATTTGTTATAACACGAGTGTAATGCTTGCCGTATTGGAAAATTAGGTATTGAATTGGAGGTAAAGGAGGTCTGACAAATCCCTTTATCACTATGTGTATAACAACATCACTAATTTCTCTTAGGAATGAGGATCTAATAGTGATGATGGGAAATTCTTGATATTCATACATGGGATTAATATTCTTTTGAATGGCTAAGGAATTAGGATTTAAAATTGAATGTTAATGGTTTCTGGCTAAGGAATTAGGGGAAACTACTCTTGAGAATCATATTGAATCATTCTAACATAGATGTCATAAAATAAGGATTAAGTTTATTTCAGAGCAATTCATACACCCCGGACCTAGCATGCTCAACTTTTCTGCATTCAAAATTCTCTATTTTATTTCCTTTATATTTTACAGAGCAAAATCACTCTTCACTTACCAACCAAAGGTTCTTTTGTTCAATTGAATCATTACCAACACTGATAGTTCCTACGCAGTCCTCGAGATCGATACTTAGGATAATTCCTTTTCATTACTACATCGGTAAAAATAGTACACTTGCTATTTTCCCGATCAAGTTTTTGGCGCCGTTGCCGGGGACTGCCAAACTATTTGTTAATAATTATTCAATTGGAATTTTGTTGCTCTGCAACTAAAATTTTACTTTATTTTATTTGTTTATATCACTTTGCCTATCCTAACAACTGTCTAATAGTTTATGCGAGGTAAGGCCTCAGCTGAATTTCTTTTTGACGCAGAACCAGAACGATCGTTGCGAGCACGAATCAGAAAAGCCAGACACGACAGACTGGAAGCGCCAGAAGAACCGCTGATAGTTTCTGATTCCGAGAAAGAGGGAACCGTTTCAATTCATTTGGAACACTCTGATTCTGAAAATTTGGATACCGAGCCTGAAACTATGGCAGCTACCCCACGTCCTGTGGAGAGACTATTAGGTGATTACGGGGGAGCTAATGCTCCGCTTGGAAGGATGACAATAGTGAATCAACCAGTCAATGTTGCCCACTTTCAACTTCACCCCTCAACGATACGGCAACTTGAAAGGAGACCTTTCTCAGGAAAAATTAACGAAGATGCCAACAAGCATTTGCAAAGGTTTCTGACTATGACTACGTCGTTAAAGATTGAGGGGCATTCTGAGGAAGCTAAGAAGCTGGTCATGTTTCCGTTTACATTGTCAGAAGACGCTGAAGAGTGGTTCTACTCTTTACCTGCTGGAAGCATCACAACTTGGCAACAGATGGAGACAACTTTTCTCAACGAGTACTTTCCGGCCTCTGTGTACATCCGAAAGAGGTACGACATAGTAAATTTTAAACAGAAGGAAGGAGAGTCACTTGGAGATGCGTATAAGAGGTTCAAACGATTGTTGGTTGCATGTCCTACTCATAATATGGATGCAACGGAGCAAATGCAGAATTTTGTAAATGGTCTTCGGCTGAAGACTAAGCAACTCATTGACACAGCAGCTGGTGGCTCAACCAATTTTACAACAGCCATTGGTATTAAAAAGATTATCGAAGCCATTGCAGCCAATGAGCACTTGGAGTTGTATGACCGCAGTGTTAGTCAACCCGAAGGGATAATTGACCTGAAATTGGCAAGCCAAGTGGTGAAGATGGAAGATCAAATAGCAGCTGAAGTAGAAAGGAGACTGAAGAAGATGGCTATTGATACCCAAATTGTGGCACAGGTTCAACAGGTTCAACCAACTCAAACTAGTAATTGCGAAATTTGTGGAGGACCTCATCTTACCGCACATTGCTTTGCTACCGCACAACAAATTGAGGAGATCAAGTTTCTTAGGCAGAACAACCCTTATTCAAACACATACAATCCGGGTTGGAAAAACCATCCAAATTTCTCATGGAAGGATCAACAAGGAAAAGTGCAGAACCAACCACAACAACAACAACCGTATCAACAACCTCAACAACAGTTTCAGCAACAGGTACCAAGAAAAGCTGATTGGGAGATTGCCATTGAGAAGATGGCCGCTCAAAGCTCTCAATTTCAAGAAGAGACTCGAAGTAATTTAAAAAACACAGGTGCTTCAATTAAGAATCTTGAAATACAGATGAGTCAGATAGCGCAACAACTAGCGGGTTCTCAACAACAGGGTGTTTTACCAAGTTCTACGGTTACTAATCCAAGAGAAAACAATCATGTGAATGCGGTGACCACAAGGAATGGTAAGTCGAAAAAAGTACCTGAGAAGAGTTCTGAAGAAGAAGACTTATTGCTTGAAGTTGATCTAGAGATAAAAGAAAATGAGGTTGCAAATGAAGAGGTCACTCATGATGAACGAGTGGTGAAAGATAAAGTGATTGATCAAAAACCGGCCGTCAAACTGCCATTCCCAACAAGAAATAAGAAGAAAGGGCAGCATGAGAAAAACTTTGAGAAGTTCCTAGAAATGTTTAAAAAGCTTGAGCTAAACATTCCTTTCTTGGAGGCGCTTGAGTAAATGCCTACCTACGCAAAGTTCATGAAAGACATCATCTCAAAGAAGCGGACCATAGAAACTAACCCGATTATTCTAACGGAAACTTGTAATGCCATTTTGCAGGGTATGAAGGTTCCGGTGAAAAAGAAGGATCGAGGTTCTCTGACCATTCCGTGTGCCATTGGAGATAGATCCTTCAAGAAAGCTCTAATTGATTTGGGAGCGAGTGTAAGTCTTATGCCGCTGTCTATCTATAAGAAGTTGGGGATAGGTAAAATTCAAGATACGAGAATGACACTCCAGTTTGTTGATCGCTCTATGAAGAGACCCTATGGGATAGTAGAAGATGTGCTAGTAAAGATCGACAAGTTTGTGTTTCCGGTGGATTTTGTCATTTTGGAAATGCCGGAAGATGAAGAGATACCAATCATTTTGGGGAGACCATTTTTAGAGACCGGGAGATGTTTGATCGACATAGAAGAAGGCACGATGACTTTGAAAGTGTATGATGTAGAGTTAAAAATTGATGTGCGAAACACCATGAAGTACAAGGATGAGGTTGCCACTAGCCAACATATTGAGACAATCGATCAAATATGTGAAAAGAAAAATTGCTTGACAACACAAAAATTACCCTTGGAAAGGGTGTTGAGCTTATCAATTTTTAACGAAGAGGAAATAGTTGACGAGAAAGATATGGAAGTAGTAGCCATGATGGAAGCATCACCACCTTTTAAAGGTTATCGACACAACCGGTGGGAAGATTTAAGGCAACCCTTAGTGGAAGAAAAGAAAGATGAACAAAAGAAGGGAACCAAATTGAAACAAATATCGGAGAACCTCAAATATGTCTTCCTAGACACAGAGAATTTGAAGGGAATAAACCCTACAATATGCATGCACAAAATTCTCATGGAAGATGATCACAAGCCGGTTGTCCAACCTCAACGACGACTTAACCCAGCAATGAAGGAAGTAGTCAGAAAAGAGGTGCAACACGGCCGGCCGTGTGAGCTAGCACGGGCCGTGTTGCTCAATTTTCAGAAGCCAATACATTTTCCAGAGGAGCAACACGGGCAGCCGTGTGTGCCAACACGGGCCGTGTTGCATGCTTACATTTTTCCCATACATTTTCCAGGGGTGCAACACGGCCGGCCGTGTGGTCTAGCACGGGCCGTGTTGCAGTGCGTAACTCCGAATTTTTTTTTTAATTTAGAGACGTTGGAGTGGGGCCCACACGTTTTTAAATACATTTTACCTCTCCCCCACTCACTTTTCAGCCACTTCATCTTCTTCAACCCTATTTTTCTCTCAAACCTCTCAAACTCCATAACCACCTTCACTTTAAACCTCAACTTTCATCATCATCCAACCATTTTTTTTCAAAGTCCCTTCACAAAAGTTGGGCCGTTTCTCGCACTCTACACCGTGACGGTATTATTTTTCTCTATCTCCACTATTTTTTTTCCGATAACTTTTCAGATGACCATTATGCCCCCCAAAAGAGTCGAGCGAGGAAAGGCGGTGGTAGAGACCTCAAGGCCGAGACAAAGGGCCCGGAGGATGCCAAATGCACACGGAATTATTTTTGAGGATGATGACCATGTTGAAAGGTACAAGACTCACCTTAAAAGGAAGCTTGTACCTACAAGGTATGTGTGTGATGATACTATGAGTGCTTTAGGAATTCTAGATGATGTATCTCAAATGTTCCACAATTTAGGTATTTTTGAATTTATGCATGCTGATGTGCCTACCTATGAACGCATCACTCTAGAGTTCCTAAGCACTGTTAAATTTAAATTGGAAAAAAATTGGACTGGTCATGTCTATGAATATTTTGGTACTATGAGTTTCCGACTTTATAACGAAGATTACTCGATGTCGGTTATTCAGCTTGGGCAATGCCTCCGGTTACCATTGGTAGGATCCGGGGCAGTGCCAAATGACTTCTCTGCAGGTTCCTTTTGGTCCTCTATTACAGGTTTACCACAGTACGAACCCCGGAGTGCAAAGGCATCATGGATTCAAAACCCTTGCTTCCGATATGCTAAAAAAGGGTTAGCATTCTCCTTGTTCGGACGAGGAGATAGTACAGGTGTAGCGGCAAAGCGGGAGTTATATTTGATGCATGCCATGGTTAATGAGGAACCAGTGAATGTGGCGGCATTCGTCGCGGACCATTTAGGTACCATGGGGCGTGCCAGCTCAGGAGCCATTTCTGTGGGTGGTATGATAACACAAATTGCTGACTGGTGTGGGTGTAGGCCGGTGTTGGACGGAGAGACCCCGATGCAGGCGTTGAGTAAGCTTGACCTCAATGCCCTGTGCACGCAAGGCATGCTCGAACAAAGCCGTCATGGGTATGTGTTGGTAAGCCGAACACGCCGGCTGTTCCGCTTACCGAACACTAATAAAACTAATGTGGATAACAATGAGAATTGGTTGTATACTTCTGTTGACCCCGAAGAGGCGGGAGAAGATGATTTTCTTGCAGGTGATACAAGGGAGGAAGATGCACCGGCAAGGGAGAGGGGTGTTCCTCACCCTCACACCTCTCACCACATAGGTATGGGAGCCTCCTCTGCTGGATGGACACCCATGGACATGGAGCAGTTCCGTGTCGAGCAGGCTCGCCAGGGAGCGGAGATTGATCGGATCGTGACAGAGCAGCTCCGTCAAGGGGCTGCCATTGATGATATTCAAAGGATGATGCAACATATGATGTTGCAATTTCCACAGCACCCTCCTCCGCAGTAGGCACTGTAAGTCCCTCTTGCATTTGGGTTTAAACATTGGGGTCAATGTTTAGTTCAAGTGTGGGGGGGGGGGGTTCCTTTCATTGTTTTAATTTATTTTCCGTTTTGGTTTTTCATTTTTTTTAAGTTAACTTTCCTTTGATTTCTTTTATTTTCAACTGTTTGGATGTTGGGTTACAGATTGATGGATAAAAACCAGAGGCGTGATGGAAGGATGGTTAGTGGATGAAAGACACAACCCGAACTTACGCTCCCGAGGCACCCTGGAAATTTATGCAGTCGAAGAAAAACTATTGTTGGACATAGTGGGATGAAAGCTGGATTGAGATAGAAGTATGGTACACCTGAACCAAAAAGAAGTTACATTACACAGAGAGTGCTTTGGAACCTGCAAGTTTACCCACATGGTGAGATTACAAAAAAGCCAAATACTAAGAGATCATCATGAGAGTTAATCCAGGTATGACTCTATCGCTCTGGTTTTGCGTACGTTCTACTGACATAGCACTGCACTATGACACACACGGAGGCACATTTTTGTTGTTTAACCTTGAGCCTTTCCAGCCACCCTTGTACGTTTTATCCGTTGCGAACCCCTTTGAGCCTTTAACCATTTTGTTTGTTTGTAAACCGCTTATGTTACCCTATGGCCAGAAAAAGAAAAAAATATATAATAATCTCTTCTACCCTTGCTCGGCATAAATGTTGTGGATTTTGGAAACTGTGTGAATTCTAAGTTTGGGGTGGTAAATCTAATACAAAAGGGACAAGTGTGCGAAAAATTGTTACAAGAAAAGAAAAATTGGAGGCTCTTTGAATGCTCCGGAAAAAGAAAAAAAAAGAGAAAAGAAAAATAGAACTCATCAAAACGCACGTGTCCCAATTAAACGACTTGATTACATTTGAAATACTCAATCAGTTGAGTAAAGTTAAATAGTCGATGTCGAACCCCTGTATATCAAAATAAGCAAGTACAAGAAACATAACAGGAGTGCCGAGCCCAAAAACCCCTTGTGTATCCATTTGTTGTTTATCCCACCTGTCCTAAGCCCCGTTACAACCCTAAGTCCTCCTAAAGTGTGTGAATTATGTTTGTGCAATAGAAGTAGAATTTATTCAAAAACTAAGAGTCGATATTGCATATACTGAGTCTTTAGTGCTAACCCTGAGAGATTGTGTGAGATGTATGAAAAGCTTGCAGGTAAAGAGGTGTTGAAATGTGAAGTGTAGTGGATAGTTCGGATCGGGTGGCCGAAATCTTGACCATGAAGGTAGGAAACTCGGTGCGAATAACATCGGCTGTATAGTGGTGAAAAGGAATTTTGGGGTGACCTCCGTTTGTTGTCTCTTTCATCACTTGAGGACAAGCAATGAGATAAGTTTGGGGTTGTGATCGGTCACCATTTTACTTGATTTTCATCATGTTTTAGGCCCAAATTCATCAATGTGGTAACACTTTATTTTGAGTTTTAATGTTTGAGTTTTAAGTATTTCTTATTTAAGTATTTTTATGCATATTTTGCTTTGAGTATTAATTTAAGTTTATAGATGCGTTTGATGTCGTTTCCATGGTATTGTGCATGTTTCAGAAGTAGTTGAAGAGTCGGAAATGCCAAGGCAACAATGGAAGAGTGAAAGAAAAAGAATAAAAAATTAGAATAAAAATCCTGGAGCCAAACACAGCCCGTGTCTCCTGACACGGCCCGTGCTGCAAGAAGAACTTCTTCCCATACAAAAACCAGGGGGCTGACACGGCCGGCCGTGTTGTTTGGCACGGCCCGTGTCAGCAAGTCTGAAGGAAAAACAAAAATAAAAATAATTGAAGAGCCAACACGGCCGGCCGTGTTGCCTGGCACGGCCCGTGTTGGCTAGCGCGCTGAATTTTTCTGATTTTCTATTTTCACTCATGAAGTGATCCCGAAGGGCAATTTTGACTTTTTGGCTTGGCTGTAATGTGTACTGTACTATTTAGACCTAAGAAGAGAAGAAAAAGGGACGACGGAACAAAGAGAACGAGAGAATCAAGATTTTTGGAGAACGGAGATCATAAAGCATGAAGCAATTGAAGATCGAAGCTATCTAATCTCTTGTAATGTCTAATCTTATATTTGTACTTTCTTTGAATATTATGATGAGCTAAACCCCCCAATGCTAGGGGGGTGTCCCTGAATTGCTTTTGTAATGAACCTTTTTCCTACAATGTTATGAATGTTTATGTTTTTATGAAATCAATTTGTTATAACACGAGTGTAATGCTTGCCGTATTGGAAAATTAGGTATTGAATTGGAGGTAAAGGAGGTCTGACAAATCCCTTTATCACTATGTGTATAACAACATCACTAATTTCTCTTAGGAATGAGGATCTAATAGTGATGATGGGAAATTCTTGATATTCATACATGGGATTAATATTCTTTTGAATGGCTAAGGAATTATGATTTAAAATTGAATGTTAATGGTTTCTGGCTAAGGAATTAGGGGAAACTACTCTTGAGAATCATATTGAATCATTCTAACATAGATGTCATAAAATAAGGATTAAGTTTATTTCAGAGCAATTCATACACCCCGGACCTAGCATGCTCAACTTTTCTGCATTCAAAATTCTCTATTTTATTTCCTTTATATTTTACAGAGCAAAATCACTCTTCACTTACCAACCAAAGGTTCTTTTGTTCAATTGAATCATTACCAACACTTATAGTTCCTACGCAGTCCTCGAGATCGATACTCAGGATAATTCCTTTTCATTACTACATCGGTAAAAATAGTACACTTGCTATTTTCCCGATCAAGCGGTAACCAATTTTTCTTTTAAAGCCTCAAAAGCTTGCAAACAATCTTCGGTGAAGAGAAATACCTGGTCCTTGGCAAGCAAATTGCTCAAAGGCTTAGCCACCTTTGAGAAGTCCTTGATAAAGCGCCGGTAGAACCCCGCGTGCCCCAAAAAGCTTCGGATGCCCTTCACATTCACTGAAGGGGGTAATTTTTCAATCACTTCAACCTTAGCTCTATCCACTTCAAGCCCCCTTCGAGAGACTTTGTGGCCTAGCACGATCCCCTCGGTCACCATGAAGTGACACTTCTTCCAATTAAGCACCAAATTGGTCTTCACACATCTTTCCAACACCGTTTTCAAATTTGCCAAGCATAGACTAAACGTCCCACCAAATACCGAGAAGTCATCCATGAAGGCTTCCATTGTTTTCTCTATTAGATCGGCAAAAATGGCTTGCACACATCGTTGGAAGGTCGTCGGTGCATTGCACAGCCCAAAGGGCATTTTTCGGTATGCGAACACTCCAAACGAACACGTGAAAGCCGTCTTCTCATGATCAACCGGGTCAACCGCAATTTGGTTATACCCGGAGTAGCCGTCCAAAAAGCAATAGTATTGTTGGCCCGAGAGTCTTTCGAGCATTTGATCCATAAATGGGAGTGGAAAATGGTCCTTTCGAGTCGCGGTATTTAACCGCCTATAATCAATACACATTCTCCACCCCGTTGCAACTTTAGTAGGGATCAATTCATTTTTGTCATTCCGGATCACGGTTATTGCCCCCTTCTTCGGAACCACGTGCACGGGACTAACCCATGGACTATCCAAGATCGGGTAAATCATTCCCGCATCCAATAGCTTCACAACTTCCTCTCGAACAACCTCCTTCATGGTAGGATTTAAGCGGCGCTGTGGTTGTGCCACCGGCTTAAAATCCTCCTCCATCAAAATCTTGTGCATACAATAGGATGGACTAATTCCTTTTAGATCGGAAAGAGTCCAACCCATTGCTTCTTGATTTGTTTTTAGCACAATGATTAGACGGGGTTCTTCTTCTTTTGTCAAAAGGTTGCTTATGATGACCGGCTTTGCCTCGGTCTCATCTAGAAACACATACTTCAAAGTCGAAGGTAACACTTTTAATTCAATTGGCGCTTTTTCGTCAATGACCTCCTTCTTCAAGTTTTCCTCCTCTACTTCCCATGGTTGTAGGTCGTCTAAACTATCGAGTTCCTTTAAGCATTCCTCTAGAGCTAGCTCTTCTTCAACGGTAAAAACCTCCAATGAGTCGTCAAGAGCTAACTCCATAGGAGATATCTCATGAATATGCTTTGAAACCTCCAAAATAGCGTCTTCAATCACATCGATGCGAAAGCTATCATTTCTATCTTTGGAATGCTTCATTGCCTCAAATAGATCGAATGTGACTTCCTCATTTTGAACTCTCACCTTCATTAAACCGTCATCAACATCTATCATCATTCTCGCGGTCTTCATGAATGGTCGGCCCAAGATGAGCGGAGCATCATCATCTTCCTCCATATCAATTACAATAAAATCCATCGGGAAAAAGAATTTGTCGACCTTCACCAAAACATCTTGGGCTACGCCATGAGGATGGGTTGTCGACTTATCCGCCAATTGCAACGTCATTCGGATGGACTTAATCTCAATGTTGCCAAGCCTCTTGATAATTGACAAAGGTATAAGATTAATGCTCGACCCCAAGTCAATAAGTCCCTTCCCGACATACACGTCACCAATTTTAACCGGCAATGTAACTCTTCCCGGATCAACCTCTTTCTTAGGAAGCGTCCTTTGAATAATGGCACTACAGCTCGCATCAAGGACGATGGTCTCCGGTTCCGTATACCTCCGCTTTTTTGTTAGTATGTCCTTCATGAATTTGGCATACTTGGGCATTTGCTCCAAGGCTTCGGCAAACGGAATGTTGATTTGCAATTGTTTAAAGATATCCATGAACCGGGCGTAATATCGTTCATTCTCCCTTTTGGAAGGAGCATGAGGATAAGGAAGGTTTTGGATAGGAGTAGCGCTCACTACCTCCTTTCCCTTTACAATTCTAGCACTCTTCCATCTAGGTTTTTTCACTACCTCCCTTATTACCTCATCACTTGTATTTTCCTCAATCTCTACACCTTTTTTCTTTTCAACTTCACCATTATTTTTATTCTTTTCAACTACTTCCTCATCACTCCACTCTCCTACTTCACCATCAACATTTTCCTCCAATTTTTCCTCCTCAACTTCTTTCTCTTTCTCTTTTTGTTCACTCTCAACTCTTTTTTTATTCTCACCACCCAACTCCCTCCCACTTCTCGTCATGATCGCCTTACAATGCTCCTTAGGATTTGTTTGTGTATTTGCCGAAAAGGAAGGACCGGTTTGTTGTTCCGCGAGTTGCTTGGCAAGTTGCCCAACTTGAGTCTCGAGATTTTTTATAGCCGCGTCATTGCTCTTTTGGTTGGCCATCGACATTTTCATGAATTGCGTCAATGTCTCTTCCAATTTAGAATTGACAACCGGCGGTTGTTGAGATTGATACGGATTTTGTGGAGGGATTTGACGGCTAGAAGAACCACCTCCATAACCTTGGTTATGATAATAGTTACTTCTAGGTTGGAACCCTTGGTTCCCTTGGAATTGTTGTTGTTGATTTTGAGGGTGCGGTTGATAAGGTTGTTGTTGTTGTTGTTGTCTCGGTTGATAGTCCCGTTGATTGGCCATGTAGTTTACTTCGTCAAAACCGGGAGGTGGACAAAATCCGGTGTCATGTTCACCTTTACAAAGTTCACAACAAGCTATTTGTTTAGCTTTTGACGGTTCTCTTAACTCTTTGATTTTTTGCGTTAAGAGTTCCACTTGTTGTGAGATGAGCTTGTTTTGGGCAAGGATGGCATCATTCGTCCCTAGCTCAAGCACTCCCGACTTCTTCAAAGAGTTTCCACGACTTTGACTCTGAAGATCATTTAAAGCCATTCGATTTATAATGTTTGTGGCTTCTTTGGCACTTTTTGACATCAAAGAGCCACCCGAGGTGGCATCCAACAACGTCTTGCAGTTTGGTTGAAGTCCATTTCCGAAGATATGGATTTGAGTCAATTCATCAAATCCATGCCCTTTACATTTCCTAAGCATGGACTTGAATCTCTCCCACGCTTCATTTAATGATTCACTGGTTCCTTGTGAAAACACCGAGATGTCCGTCTTTGATTCCATGAATCGGTTATGTGAGAAAAATCTTTCGATGAATTTCTCTTCTAACACGTTCCAGTCTGTCATTACGGCTGGTGTTGGATCGAGGTACCAATCCTTTGCTTTACCGAGCAAAGCGTGGGGAAATAATCGCCTGAACAACGGAAGCTCCTGAGCCTGATCCACTCCGGCAGCCAATGCTATCTCATAAAATTTTGTGAGAAAAGCAAATGGGTCTTCATGGTCCATTCCGGTGAATGGACTCCAATATAATAAATTCAGAGTTCCCGTTTTCATCTCAGCTTGCCTTCCTGTGTGGTTGGCAAACTGAGCGGTGTTCCTTGGACTATTGATGCATGGAGTAGAAATAGGTGATGGTGGTGGTGGCTCCATGTTTGGTATGAATGGTGGTGGATTTGTTGTTGAAGAACTTTCTCCTTGGTCTTGGCGTTGTCTAGCCTGTTGCCTTCTACGTCTCGTTTTGCTATTGAGCCTCCTTACGGTTCTCTCGATCTCAGGATCAAAAAGAAGTTCGTCCACAGGGATTTGCCCTAGCATAAAACGTAAGCTGCACACTAAACCAAACAAATTACAAGCACAAGTCAAAAATTCACAAGCTAAAACTTAAACAACCATTGCGATGCTCGCAATATCAATTTACAATCCCCGGCAACGGCGCCATTTTGTTGAATGTAAATATGAGTGTCGGGTTTTTGTTATCGTATCCACAGGGATTGTAAGATATCACCGCCGTTCGATGGTTGTATTAATCTTAGCTTAATGTATCAATAGGGTTTTGGTTGTTTGTCACGTTATCTTGCATAAAAAGGTATTAAAAAGCGGTAAAAGTTTTGGTGTGAATAAATGAGAAATATTGCCAAAGTTAGGTTTCAATGATCACTTTGCATGTATTTGCTCGGTCAACAATCTTATAAACTCCTTTAGATGATAAATCATTTCACAAAGTCCTCTCAGTATGTTTCTCTCGAACACACGTTGTGAGTTTTGCCATTTTGATCCATTGTTTCTCTCGAACACAATCTATCAAAATGACAACTTTTTGGTTCAACCTTATGGTGAACAAAATCATTCATTACTATCTCTAGCTAACAAACAAGTTTGGATGAAAACCTAGGTCAAGAGTCGGTAAACATCTCTCGATCATAAACCAACACAAAGAGTTTTAAATAGAAACAAAGTTTTCATCATATATTCACCATTAAAGAGTTTACATATGAAGATCCTTACATTTACACACAAAGCTAGTAATCACCTACATCTAACCTTGACAAGTGGATGACTTAGCTACTCATTTTCATGGTAGCTTGGTCGGCAAGTAAGGAAAGAAGGTTGATCAACATCCAAGTCGGATAATCGAAGTTGGATGGGAATCCACCTTCTTTTTGTAGAAGATGGTTGCAAGATGAAGAGAAATGAAAACTAGGGCATAAAAGCACCCAAGAACAATGCTGTAAAATATCTCTAAGAAAGTACAAAAGTGGAAAAATGAGGTAAAAACTAGGTATGGCACTCAAAAGTGGCACCTGCTACTTATAGAGTAGTGCTGGGCTGTCATGCTCGCTAGGCGAGCAGAATGGCTCGCCTAGCGAGGGTCCAATTGTGGTACCAGAGGCACCTGAGCCTAGAGAAAACAGGGTATCACAGACTGTCATGTTCGCCTAGCGAACAAACCTTCGCCTAGCGAAGGGCACGCCTCAACCCTCGCTCCAGCGAGGTTGAGAGGTTTGGCTACTGGAATCCTCGCTGGGAGCTCGCTAATGGCTCGCCTAGCGAGTGAGTGCTGGCTGCGCTTTTCCACAAGTCTGGACGCATTCGCTGCAACTCTCGCTGGGGCTTGCCTAGCGAGTGCTTCGCTACAGGCCTCGCCTAGCGAGTAAGCTGATGAAAGCAACTTCTCTTTGGTTCCCTTGCCCTTTTGTTGTGTCTTCATTTTCTAGTGTTTCATGCCTTCTTCCTGCACAATAACACACAAATCAAGGGCACCAAGATCGTTTATCAATGTATTGCATTTCATCTTAAAACAAAGGTGGTTTTTGACAAATTAGCAAGGAAATGAAGTGAAAGATACCCACATATGATAGCTCAAATAAGCACTTTTGGGTATCTAACATGGACCAACTTATATGAGATGGATGTACCCTGTTGAACGTTATATGAAAATATTAAAAGGGTACGTGAAGAACCGAAGTCGACCAGAAGGTTGTATGGTTGAAAGATACATTGTTGAAGAAGCGATTGAGTTTTGTACTGAATATTTGTCTAATGTTCAGTCAATCGGACTCCCCAAGTCTCATCTTGTCGAAAAGAAAGAAGGAAAAAATCTAATTGGAAATAAAATCGTGGCAGTATCAAGGGTCGAACGGGATCAAGTGCATTTGTATGTTCTGCACAATGAGAATGAGGTTGAGCCGTATGTTGAAATTCACAAGGATGTTCTCCGAGGTTTAAATCCCAATAGAAATGAAAAATTGGATAGTACGAGAGCACAATCGATGTTTTATACCTTGGTTTAAGGATCATATTTATTCAAAGTATTATTCAGATCCCGCTTCAATAACAGAAAGGTTGAGATGCTTAGCATATGGTCCAAGTTTCCATGTTTTTTCTTATAGCGCATACGCGATTAATGGATACACATTTTATACCAAAGAACAAGATGATAAAAGTACTATGCAGAATAGTGGTGTCACCGTGGTAGCTGAAGCAATGCACATATCAAGTGTGAAGGACTTAAACCCCAAATTTGCAAATCTGTCGTATTTTGGTGTTATCGAGCGCATTTGGGTGTTTGATTATGAGAAGTTTCAGATTCCTATATTTGGTTGCAAGTGGGTTGAAAATAATAACGGCATTCGAATGGATAAGTCAGGATTTTTGCAAGTGGATCTTAATAGGGTGGGATACAAAGATGAGTCTTTTATTCTAGCCTCTCAAGCTAGACAAGTGTTCTATGTCAATGATCCGAAAAGTACGAAATGGTCTATAGTTCTTTTTTCCAACAAAGTAATTGATGAAAACACTGGAGATCAAGGTGATATTGATGTTGAGATTGAATCGTTTACCAGAAATGATCAAGATGAGAATATTATATCAAATGATATATTAGAAATGATCATAATGAGGGTATTTGGATCAATCCAACCGTCCGTGTTGTTAAGAGACATGTAGAACATATTCCAACCAAGAAAAGAAAGAGAACTTAGTGAAAAAGGTACAGGTCAAATGATTTTAATTGTTTTCTTTATTACAGGTAAAATGACTTTTATGATTTTAATTGTTTTTACATTTGTCATCTGATTTTAGTTGTTTTCTTTATTACAGGTAAAATGGCTATTATGAAGTCAATCATTCGTGCAAGGGGCAAGGGATACTCGAAAGTATCAATTGATATTTGTTTAGATGGAGATGTTCCATTGTCGTCAAGCCTCATTCGCGTAGATGATGATGCTGGATATTTGAAAGTATCCCTCTACGACAATGGAACATGTCCATCTAAACAAATATCAATTCTATCTTCAAAAGATAAGGGACCAAAAATATAAGGGGATTACGCAGCAAATCGAGTCAGTTGCATCAAAAAAAAGGTATAAACACAATTATATGATATTTATGCATAGAAAATGTTAATTCTTGATCTTATACATCACCTAACTAATTGTATGATATTTTAGGTTCATGCTATTGATATTGAACAAAAAGAGGTTGTTGCTAAGAGATGCTTTTGCTACTTAGTTTTATTTCTTTTTAAGTTATGAATTGGTTGTATATTTAGAATCTTTAGAAGTTAAACGATTATATATCAGTGGATTGTTGTATATGTATGGATTGTTGTATATAAGGCTTGTTGAATGCAATTGTAAGACCCCAATTTTGGCCCTAAGATCCCTCATGGCCCATATCATCTCATATCATAGCCTCAAGGATCATTGCATGCCTTTGCTTCCCTCCTAGTGGGTAGGTTGCCTTGTGTGTGTGGTTCTTGATCACCAAGCATGTTTTGCATTTGTATATTATTGCTTTTCATATGTTTATCATCCAAAAAGTACAAAAATATTGTCAGTCTAACCTTGTTGCTTGCAGTTGAAGCAATTATCAGCAATTAGGTCAAAGACAGTCAACAGTCAGTCAAAGCAATGGATGATGGCCATTCTTGCAGAATTTGGGCACCATGACCAATAATCAAGAGTTCACACAACTTGGGACATCATTGGAAATCAAGGTCTCAAGGAATTAAGGTTTGGAATTCATCAGAAGTGGTTCAATCATGCAAAACCTTAGAAAAGTCAACAGAAAGTCAAACTTGGTCAACTGGCCATTTAATCAGTGATTTGATGGATGGAATTGATTTGAAGGAGTTCATTCATGTCTATACAAGCCTCATATGTCATGTCCAACCTCATCATGGAAGAATTTGAAGTCGAACAGAAAATTTCCAGAAATGGAAACTGGACCTGTAACTGAAACCTGCCATAAATGGAAAGTCTTGATCCTCAAACTTACATCATGATACAAGCTTCAAATGAATTTTTGCCCAACATGAAAGTTGAAGATCTTGTTCTCCCATTTCCAAAAAGTCCAAGAACTCTCAATTCCCATGTGTGGTTGGCAAGTTATGATCGAATCGATTTCAGAAAATCTTGAACTTCAAAAGGCCATATCTCTCAAACCGTTTGGCCAATTTTGGTGGGGTTTTTTCCTACAAGTCACATTTGATCCCCTCTTTCCAAAAATATAAATTTCATGAGCCAAAACTTCACCAATCAAAATGGCATATTTTGACTTTTCTCATTTAAATGCAAGTTTGACCAAGAGTTGACTTTTTGAAGTAAACCTTTTTCTAACATTTGGCCAATTGGAACAGCTCAAGAATATCATTTTAAGTGTGTTTGCAAGCTCAAATTATGCAGGACATGAGGCCATTGCTTGGTTGCTTGAATTGTAAGAAAAGTACAATCTCACCATACTTGTCCATACCATCCCACAACCATGCCTTGTACCTCAAAAGAGCAGCAGCATTATGCAGCATTTTTTCTGTCATTGTGCACACATTTTGCAGCCAAATAACCAACAGTACATATGGCCATACTAGCTTACTTGAACATTGGCAAAAGGACATTGTTTCAACAACCAAATCCATGAACCATACTTGTACCATGACCATCACAACATACCTCCTCATCATATTTTCTGCAGATGGAGGACAGTAGCAGCACAGTAGGCCAACCATTTCTTTCACTCATCAATAGATTTTCACCCTTAGCCATTCCTTTTGTGAAATTGTCATGTTGCATCCAATGAGCTTGAAATTTTTTGTGGTGAAACTAGACTCATTGACCTTTGGTTCCATATAGAGTTTATGCATTTCTCATTTGTGATGTGTGAGCTTTGATTTTTTGAAGTGAAGTGTTACATTTGGTGCTACATGAATGATATGCATTTTCCCAATTTTTGTTCACATGCTTCCTGACATCCAAATCACTTGAAATTTTGCATGAATGATCTATCACATGTCTAGTTTGTGTATGAATTTTCTTGGAATTAATGATGCTGGTTTTCCATTTGATTGTGAATTTTCTTCCCTGCCTAGTCTATGGTTGACTTTTTGTGCTACACATTGCCATTTCATTTGTGAAATTCTCACATCATATTGTATGACCATGAAATTTAATATGTGATAACTAGACATCTCAAGCTTTGCATTGGTGTTAATCTCACTCATTTCTCTGCTGTTTTCAAATTGATATGATTTTTTGAAGTTGACCCATGCTTGTTGACTTTCATTATGCTTACTTGAATTTGGTTTGACTTCATGATTTTAATTGACTGCCTTCCTCTCATCCAAATGCAATGAAATTTGACATGCTTGCCATGCTAGGTGTTAGGATTGAATGTGATTTATTTGATAATTTTTGAGATTGTTTGGGTTGACTTTTGATGCAAGTCATTCTGTTGACTTTTGTGTGCTTCTCCTGCCATGCTTTGCATTCTTTTGTGTATGAAATGACAATGATGCATGATTTGATTATGAATCCAATTGAGATTGCTTCTTAAATGTTTGAACATGAATTGGGTTGACTTTTCTTTGCTGTTTGACTTTTTTCTTTCACCTTTGACCCTAGGCTAGTCCTAGTGGTCTTTTGAGCTTACATTTGAGCTATTGTTTCAGGTTAAGCACCAATGCCTCAAAGACCATTCATATTTGATTGAGTTGGATCATATATCACGTGCTAACCCTTGTTTTGTAGGTTGACTCATGTAACTTGAGTCTTTGTGCCTTGCACAATTGGTCCCTCTGTGGTTGACTATTGGTTCATTTCCTTTTGTTGAACTGTTTACCAATTGGTTTGCCTTTTTCAGGTACTTTAGTTGCTTAAGTTCTTTGAACTTGCTTGCTTTGCTATTTAGCATTTGCTTTGAGGTATAAACCTTTCTTCTTCATGTAGTCTGGAGTCCCGGTCTGTTATTTGACCGGGCAAACTGTCTGAAGTCCTCCTTAAGAGGCAATGCCTGTGTTTGTTTAAAATTGTCCCAAGCAGGAAAAGTCCTCATTTGAGGCAATTGGTGGAAGGTAGGGATAAGCAATCTATCCCCCACTATTCAGTGTGTCCTCTCTTTGCTCCCATTACATGGTTGAAGCATTGAGATAAAAACCCAAGATCTAATCGAGTCAATAATGGGGAAAGAGTTCCATCTTTCTGAACTCCCCCACTTTCTATTATTTGATGCTCTCTCTGACCTGAGATAGAAGCAATGAGGCACACCCCTCATCTCCTATTCATCTGCTTCACCTTAGCCTCTCAATGGCAAGGTTAAGAGCGACCTTCACCTATTACAGTGGACTTTCAAAGTCAAACCCTCTTGTGTGAGCCCCCCATTGTTTGGCTATAGAGTGTGCTGTTTGCAATTCATTGATTGATTGATTGCTTCATATGCACTTGTTTGCCTGTATGCTATGCATTTATCATTATCAATTGCCATTAATGCATGATCATCTCATTTGCTTTTGTGATGCTATCATTGTTGTTTGCCCATTGAGGACAATTGTAAGTCCATCTCTTTTGGCCATTTGCTCCTATGATATGGAAGGATAGAGTGTAAGACCTCATTGGTCACTCATAGCTTCTGTTTTGTTTGTTTGATTGTGAGGAAGCAATTGTAAGTCCCTGCAAGTTGGCATTTGCTCTCCTGTGATCATGTTGCATTGTTTGATTGTATGTGAGGATACAACTGTAAGTCCCTGCAAGTTGGCATTTGTTTCCTAGGATCATACTGTGTATGTGAGAGTAAGCCCAGACAGATTGGCATCTAACATCCATGTTTTGCTTTCGTTTGTTTATGTGAGGATGCAATTGTAAGTCCCTGCAAGTTGGCATTTGCTTTCCTATGATCATATGTTGGATATTGGTATAAGTCCAGACAGATTGGCATCCGGTATCCAAGTTTCATTTTGTTTTAGGAGATTAGTATAAGTCCATTGAGTGGCCTCTGATATCCAGTTTTGTTTTAGGAGATTGGTGTAAATCCATCTAGTGGTATCCGGTATCCGCTTTTGTTTGTGAGATTGGAGTAAGACCATTGAATGGCATCCGGTATCATTTGTTTGCTTACATTATTATTATTCATTGCCTATTCCAAAGGACACACTTGAATCATCTTCTATATGATTTCAAGAGGTGAACCTTCTAAGAAGTTTTACGATCCATCTTCATCCATTCATCCCCATTATGTCCTAAACCTTTTCATACTTTGATTTCAAACTTAACATAGATATTGTGCAAACTTCTTCATGTTTTTTCAAACTAAAAACCTGGACTCGAGTCCTTGACTTTTTTCAAACTTCATTTCATAATACTTCTTTTGAATCAATCTTAATCCTACTTTGACTTCATTTTCATAATCACAATCAATTAACTTCACCCATTTACTTGTTTTGGCTTTGTCCATTGTTAATCTTTTCACACATTAGCCATAGGTTTCAATTATCATTGTGGTTGATGTAAACCTCACCTTATCTTTAGTGAGTCGACTATAAGACTTCCGTACTGAAAACAGGGTTAACCCCTCTAGTGCGTCGAAGCTATCCTCACATGGTGGATGTTGGTCTTGGTCGAGTTTTCTCCCATTGATAATGAAAAGCCTCAGTGCTATTGTTTAAAATTGAATCCACCAACCTTTTGGAAATCTTTTAGCCGAACTACGGCGTTTTGATCCTTACCTTTGATGGAAGGTACGTAGGCAGCGGGTTCATCCGTTCAAACCCAATAATAAAATTGTATATTCTTTTCTCATCATCCCAATCATGTTTGCACAATACTTATGTCATAACAAATAACAATTTAGTACAACAAGTGTGAAAAGGGCTCCCTAGGAGTACCTAGGACGTAGTGGGTGCCTAACACCTTCCCATTGCGTAATTTACCCCTTACCCAGACTCTCTGATCTTTTTATTAGTTTTCTACGTGCAAAACTTCTTAGGCTTTTGTTCGCTTTTTAGCCAGTCCTTTGGATAAATAAAAGTGCGGTGGCGACTCG
Organism: Lathyrus oleraceus; assembly: GCF_024323335.1. Taxonomy (NCBI): domain Eukaryota; kingdom Viridiplantae; phylum Streptophyta; class Magnoliopsida; order Fabales; family Fabaceae; genus Lathyrus; species Lathyrus oleraceus. Next base: position 8,125,792 of record NC_066585.1, read on the forward strand.
AAAATCATTGTATGCTTTGCTTATGGTTTAATCGATAAATCATATAGCGACGAATACACCGCTACAGCAATGTGTGAAAAAAGGCTTCAAATTATACAGTTTTTGGTGTACTGCTTCAATATACAGGTTGTCTAAAATAAATAAATAAATATAGCGCTTTTTAAAAAAAAAATTAAATAACCACCCACTTTAGAGGGCGCTTCCCAAAATAAGCGCCCTCTAAACCCTTTAAATTTCCACCTTAGAGGGCGCTTTCCAGTAAAAGCGCCCTCTAAACCCTTAAAAGTTTCCACTTTAGAGGGCGCTTTCCAGAAAAAGCGCCCTCTAAACCCTTAAATGTTTCCACTTAAGAGGGCGCTTTTTTTAAAAAGCGCCCTCTAAAGTGGCCCTTAAAGGGCTTAAAGAGCCACTTTAGACAGCGCTTTCACCAGGAAAAAAAGCGTTGTCTTTACCTATGCCAGCGCCAGATTAGAGGGCGCTTTGAAGCGCTGTTATAGGCCAAAAAAAGCGCCCTCTTTTCCCTTATTTGGCATAGTGCTTCGTTAAGTCTTCGCTAAGCGAAGCAGTAGCGATCATGATAGTAGTTGTTTTTTTTCTGTTTGCTCTCGAATCTGTTTTGTGTTTGTTGTGACATGTTTTCTATTACACCCGTGCACTATTTACCTGACGTTGTTGTTGTTATGGTTCTTTCGTTTGGTGCAACTCTTGATTGCACCCCATCTTGTTATTCTAACTTGTTTGTTGAGTTCTTGTGAGGGCTCACACGACCCCTGAAGAGATAGCTTGCTTGGTATTCCACTTTATTTGTGGGATACCACTTGGAGATTTATCCTGATTGCTTTGCTGACTTGCTTTCTTTGATGGTGCTAGCTTGAGAGATCTCTGGGTTTCTTGTTTCTTTAGTTGCTGTTATTTCGGATCTTTATCCGTGTGGTAGATTTTTTGATCCCTTTTACATCTTTCTCGCATTTTACCGCTTTCTTAGCTGGAAGACCTCGATAGGAGGCAATGTTTTTGTGTGTTTACTTTTGTGCCCAAAGACCTCCAAAGAGAGGCACCAGTGCTAAAGACCTCCATGAAGAGGAAATTGATGGATAAAAGGGATTAGTAGTCGATCCCCCGTTATTCAGTGTGTTATTCTTTATGCTCGCACTACGTGTCGATGCTTCAGAACAAAAGCCCAAGATCTTTTGCCCGGTCAGTCAGTGGAGAGGGTTCCATCTTTCTGAATCCTTACTTTTTGTCATGAGCTCACCCTGTCCAGGGTTAAGAGCTATGAGGTCTTATCCTCATTACCCTTTTGATTTGCTCACCCTAACGTTCGATGTCAGTGGTTAAGAGCCCGTTTGATTACCCTTCCATGGCTTGTTTGTCGAGGTTGATATGACCCCTCTTGACTAAAGCCCTACCCATGTATGTTTGAGCCCCCTTGTTGGCGTGTTTACTCTATGCTATGTGTTTTTTTTTTTGTGGTGTGATCGTCTCCCCATAGGATTGCTAGGTTTCGTATAATCTCTCGTTTGCATGACAATTAAGGTAGCACGGTTCCTTCGTCTAGGACTTCCTTTTTGCATGAGCATTCCTAAAACACAAACAAACTCATTGATTTTTCTTCTCCTAAGAACACGTTAACTCCTTCTACTACAGGTGAGTAAGTCTCCAAAGGTCGAGCATCCGGTAGATTGCATAGTAACATTGTTCATCTAAAAAACACAAAACAAACAAAAATAGGTTAGCCGAGCTACGGTGCTCTGATTCTCAATCCTTCTTGAGATACGTATGCAGCAGGGTAGGGCCTGTGCGAGCAATAACTCTTTCTTTTCCCTACTTTGATTTTCTTTACTTTAGACATAAATAGCAAGCGTGGATCCTGTGGAGTACCACAAACGTGAAGGGGTGCTATAACCTTCCCTTCACGTAACCGGCCCTCTTACTCAGTTTTTCTTTGGTTCGAGACTTTGTTTTATCCGTTCCCTTTTGGTTATGCAGTACTACCTTTCCCTCCTCTTGGGATAAAAGCACATAGCTGGCGACTCTACACTCTTTTTTCCTCGCCACTCTTTTCGCGTTTGTACCTGGATTCGGGAAATCCTCGGGGAGCGATAATCAGAGCAGGGGTATCCGGAGGAACAACTTCCAGAATTACCATCAGCAACCTTATGTTGCAGTTGTGACCATTCCGGCTGCAGCATCAGTGCAACAGCAACAACCACAACGTCAACAAACTCAGTACTAGCAACAACCGGGTAATGGACCCGCCTATCAACAGAGGAAAAAGATGATGGACAGGCGTTTTGACACTCTTCCAATGTCGTAGGCTCAGTTGCTTCCTAGCCTTCAACAATTACAACTTGTGCAGTTACGCACTTTGGCTCCTCCTATTGGCAGGCCTCCAGTAGGATATGATGCCAACGCTAGGTGTAATTTCCACTCCGGGGCACCTGACCACAATATTGAGAACTGCCAAGCTTTTAAGCACGTAGTTCAGGACCTCATAGATTCAAAGGCCATTAACTTTGCGTCAGCTCCTAATGTCGTCAACAATCACATGTCGCAGCATGGTGGTGCAAATGTTAATATGGTGGAAGGATAAGCCAAATATGTCAGGGATGTGTTGAAGTTGAAGACTCTGCTGTTGGAGATTAAAGACTATTTGCTGAAGGCCGATGTTTTCTCCGGTTTTAGGAACAATTGTTTGGGTTGTGTCGTGCAGAGCGGAAGTTGTTTGAAGCTGCAGCAGGGTATCCAGGCCTTGCTCGACAATGGTATCCTCCAAGTTGAAGACTTGTCTGTCCAAGAGTCTGTTGAAGGGGTTGCTGAAGAGGTGTTTGAAGATGTTGTTGATGAATTCACAAATGTTGATCCTGTTGATTGTGTAATTCCTGATAATGTATTTAATTTTTTTGATGTTGTTGCTGATACAATTTGATCCGCTGTCGCACACGGGTCAAAAACGAGTAATAAAATATAGTAAACGAGAAGCGACACCTCGAGTACCGTATCACAAGGACTCTTGAATGTTATAACCAAACGAATGGAAAACAAGGGGTTTTAAAGATTCAAAACTTAAATCGAAGATAATTAAAGGTAAAATCCAAATTGATAAATAAGTTAATCTATTGTATCGATTTCCGACTTATCATCGATTCTTATAATTTCAATTCCCTAGCGGATTCAATCCCATTCGATTACAATACCCACTGACAAGCGCAAATTGGTATTATATGATGTATGTTCCTCATTTCCGAATTAAGCAAACGGATTTAAGCAAACGCGAGTTAAGCAAACGCAACTTAATCAAACACGATAACGAAAAAGCTACGCTAACGTGATTATAGTTAAGGATCATACAAACAATCAAATTTAATCAACTCTATCCTATAAGAAACAATCGAATTAAGCAAACGAAAGTAATCGAATTAAGAAAACGAGTTTATTGGAAGAACTGAGAAGAAATTGGAATTAAATTGAAATTAATAAAAACCTCAAAGTGGAATTCGAATACAACATATCAACTCTTTGGGAATTAGCTCTCCATGAAATCTTCTAAGCAATATTGTCTCCTCAAAATTCAGAATTAGGATTACTATAGTAGTGAAAGACCTAATATAATAAAAGGCTAATCCGGGCCCTTATAGGATTCGGCCCGAAAATTACAAAAACTGACACAAACTAACTATTTTAATTAAGTCTAGAACTTCAACGAATTATTCGACCATTCTTCATTCCGAATTTGATTTTTACTTCAAAATAAAACTTGTAGTTCTTTCTCTTAGCTTTCCAACGCATATTAGAACATGTTAATCCAATTCCTATAGCTCCAGTTATGAATTTATTCGTGCAGACTGCTAATGCTGAAAATAAACTGCGAAAAACAAATAAGTGTAAAAATAAGATAAATTGTAAAAACACGTTAAAAGGGAAAAATAACCAAACTAAAACATGGAAATGCATAAGTATAAATATAGAAGAATTTGTATCAAAATGCACTGATCAAATTCCCCCACACTTGAACTTTTGCACTCCGAGCAAAATTTAAAATAAAACAAAGAAAACACAAACACATCATTAGTTACTCATCCTAGGCTACAAGTCTTCTTCGGTTAAGTTTGCATCGATAGGTACTAATCTTGCACACTAAGGATATTGTAGGAACATTAATCCACAATTGTGCAGTCATAAACCTCTTGAATACACAAATCAACTCGAGTCATGTTATTATGTTAAAGCCTAACTTACTCATCCTTCTTTTTGCTCTTTTTCATTCAGGCGCAATCACATTAAGCTCGTTATCTCCACACACCCATAACAAGGCGATCGGTTAGTGGCTCTGATCCTTTTTACATGGGATTCTAGTACTTACGTGGCATAACCCTTTGCTTATTCAGTTGTAGTTGCGGGGGATCGGACCGTAATCCGCCCTACCAAGTTCAGTACCAGAAAACCGCTGAACCAACTGATAACTAGTCTTATTTTCAAAAAAAAATTGAAGGTTCTACATCCGTTGGGTTAAGTGACCGGGTGAGGGTCAGCAAACTTAGAAGGTGCATTCCCTTTTCTTTCTCTTTTTTTTCTTTTTTGGAACACTCACTTATATTCATCGGCTTCCCTGCGTAGAGTGTGTGTGAGATGGTGCTGACTGCTGAAATAAACTACTCAAGAGCTGTCAGAGAATGAGAATTTAAGGCTAAAACATAATAAGAATTCGAATCAATTTCCATATGCAAGAGACTTACGGTGTTAAGACGATACCGATCTTGTGAATTTTTCCCAAGTCTCCGCAAACTAATCTCTAATTAGTTAGTCTATAGCCTAAAACTTTCAAGAAGATGCATTTTTTTATTTTTTTATGACTGAAAACAAACAAAACACTAATAAAAACAAAGAAAACAAAACAAATAAATGGTTCCCTCCCCCACACTTAAAACATACATTGTCCTCAATGAAAGAGCATAAATATAAAATAAGAGTGAGAGAAAGGAAAGAACACACCCGAGGAGTCAAGGAGGATAAGTGATTGCATAAGCAACCTTTCCCAAAGAGAGTTCTTCTGCAGTCTCTTCTTCCAAAGTCGGGTTCTCATGTAGTAGCTTTGGGTAGTGTCCATTGACCTTGAAATTTTGATTAGTGCATTCGCCTTGTATTCCAGGATCAAAGAAGAATCTTTGATAAATAAAAGTGTTGAATGGGCACGTGAAAGTGATCTCCTTTTTCATAATATCAAGAATCAAAGGATTACGGGGCTGCCTCACTACTTTTATTTCATCTTTAAGTAAGATCCTATGCATACATATGGAATGACTCATATCACGAGTGTTAGCCAAGGTCCATCCAATTCCCTTCTTATGTTTTTGCTTAAGTTGAAGCTTTGATAAATAATATGAATCCTCGGGAAGTGGTTTAGGCTCTACAGAATATGGTTGTTCAATGGATGGTATCTTTGGGGCAGCCGAAATGTCAAGAGCTTCACCTACATAAACAACTTCATTTACAATATCACCCTGCAAGGCAACATCAATCTCAGCACAAACAACACAAAGGTTAGTGTTAGTACAATCATCACATGAGTAAATATCATCAAAATCAGATAAATTTGGAAAATCAGTTGAAAACAAATCAATATAAGCTTCATCAACAACTTCAGAAAGCAACTCTATTTGAAAAACAGAATGCTCTTCCTCGTTAATCTTCTTATTTTCCAATACTCTTTGTGGGAGAGGGATTGATGATACATACCTTTTTCCAACCTCAACAATAATAGGATGTTCTAGTTCTGTAACTTTTTCGGATCTCAAGGAAATTGCACTCACATTGGGGACTTTTGGATTCACTAATGTTTGGGCAGGTAGTTGGTTCGATCCTTGAGCTTGCTGCATGACATTCATTAAAGTGACAAGTTGTCCAATTTGTGTTTGCAAAGTCTGAATAATAGAATTTGTTGTTGTTGAAACTGAAGATTATTTACAGTCATTTGCTTGACAAGTTCCTCTAGTGAAGGTTCAGAAGGTGAAGAGGTGGTTACTTGTGGAGGGTTATATGATGGCGGTGGTGGTGGAATGGGTAACATCAATTGTTTCACTAAAGAGGTAAGTTCATCAATTCTGGCTTCTAGAGCCTTGTTGGAAGAAGACACCTGAATCTCATTCACACCTTTTGCTTGGACCAAAAAATTATCCCTTGTTGTAAACTGTTGGGAGTTAAGTGAAATCTTCTCAATCAAGGATTTGGCAGCAGCTGGGGTCTTATCAATACACAAATCATTATAATTAACATCAGTGGCAACATGTTCTCTCAGAGTTCTTTGCTCAGCCATGATAAACTCAATAGAAAAGAAAAAAAAATCAACAAACAATGAGAAAACATAACTAATTCAGCAATGCAGCAACAAATAGAAAAATACCGACAATATCCCTATTAAAAAACAATTGAAATACGAAACAAAACTATTAAAATAAAAGGACAAAAATACAAAAACATGAAAATTAATCTAATAACGTCAGTTAAGAATTTTGAGAATTTTTGCGGAATTTTTTGAAACTATCAAAACAGAAAAAAAATCATAAAAAATAGAAAAATAAGGAATTTCGGATATTTAGAACGGTTCCCACTATTTAGTTCCTAAATAAAGGCTTTTAATCCTTGATTTTTTCCTAATGAATCGACAAAAAATTGGAATAATCTGAAACGATTTTTTTGAAAAAACTGATTTTTTTCCCAAAACACAAAAAGACCAAAACGCAAGAAAGTTAGGGCAAAAAAAAATGCTAAAACATAACACCTAAAACTACAATAATGATTAGACTATACTAATGGTTAAGATCTACAAGAGTCCCCGGCAACGGCGCCAATTTGATCCGTTGTCGCACACGGGTCAAAAACGAGTAATAAAATATAGTAAACGAGAAGCGACACCTCGAGTATCGTATCACAAGGACTCTTGAATGTTATAACCAAACGAATGTAAAAAAAGGGGTTTTAAAGGTTCAAAACTTAAATCGAAGATAATTAAAGGTAAAATTAAAATTGATAAATAAGCTAATCTATTGTATCGATTTCGACTTATCATCGATTCTTATAATTTCAATTCCCTAGCGGATTCAATCCCATTCGATTACAATACCCACTGACAAGCGCAAATTGGTATTATATGATGTATGTTCCTAATTTCCGAATTAAGCAAACGAATTTAAGCAGATGCGAATTAAGCAAACGCGACTTAATCAAACACGATAACGAAGAAGCTACGCCAACGTGATTATAGTTAAGGATCATACAAACAATCAAATTTAATCAACTCTATTCTATAAGAAACAATCGAATTAAGTAAACGAAAGTAATCGAATTAAGCAAACGAGTTTATAGGAAGAATTGAAAAAAAATGGAATTAAATTGAAATTAATAAAAACCTCAAAGTGGAATTCAAATACAACAGATCAACTCTTTGGGAATTAGCTCTCCATGAAATCTTCTAAGCAATATTGTCTCCTCAAAATTCAGAATTAGGATTACTATAGTAGTGAAAGACCTAATATAATAAAAGGCAAGTTCGGGCCCTTATAGGATCCGGCCCGAAAATTACAAAAACTGACCCAAATTAACTATTATAATTAAGTCTAGAACTTCAACAAATTATTCGACCATTCTTCATTCCGAATTTGATTTTTACTTCAAAATAAAACTTGTAGTTATTTCTCTTAGCTTTCCAACACATATTAGAACGTGTTAATCCAATTCCTATAGCTCCAGTTATGAATTTATTCGTGCACACTGCTAATGCGGAAAATAAACTACGAAAAACAAATAAGTGTAAAAAAAAGATAAATTGTAAAAACACGTTAAAAGGGAAAAATAACCAAACTAAAACATGGAAATGTATAAGTATAAATATAGAAGAATGTGCATCAAAATGCATTGATCATATCCCAAACAATGTGTTTAATTCTGATGTATCTGTTGAACTTGATTCTGATGTTTCGGATGTTTATGTTTTAATGAATGAGATTTCTGAGTATGACTGTGATGTTACCACTATCACAATTTTCTACCCAACTGCTCAGATCAGTGTGCCAGAAGCGCAACCGGTACCAACAGTGTGACCGTCCATTATGACCATCACGACCCCTGGTCCTTTACCTTTCACTAGCGAAAGGGCCATTCTGTGGCATTATGGGGGGGAGTGTATACATGCATGATCACGGAGTGGAGCAGCCATTGAAAGTAGAGGAGGTGCAGGATCAAAAGTCTGAATCGGAAGTGGAAGATCCCGCAGTGGACAATGTTGGTGGAATCCGGCGATTCACCAGAAGTGGTAGGTTGTTCTCACCACCCGTTACCCAAGCTGATAGTGTTGGTGCCGCGGCGAACGCTAAAGGCAAGCAAGTTGTGAAAGAGGGTACCTCTGCACCACAGGCTGATCTTGAGCCCACTTTTGCGAAGGATGCGGATGAGCTCCTGAGAATCATAAAGAAAATAGACTACAAGGTAGTTGATCAGCTGATTCAGACGCCGTCTAAGATATCTATTCTCTCACTCCTGTTGTGTTCGGAGGCACACAGGGAGGCACTGCTGAAAGTCCTAAATGCTGCATATGTGCCTCAGGAGATCTCAGTAAACCAACTTAAGGGATCGTTGCTAACGTTCATGCAAGCAACGGGTTGGGTTTTACTGATTCTGACTTAACACCAGCTGGACGCAATCATAACAAGGCTTTGCACATCTCGATGGAATGCAAAGACACCGTGTTATCTCATATTTTGGTGGATACAAGTTCCTCTCTCAATGTGTTACCCAAGGGAGCTTTGTCGAGGTTAGAAGTAGAAGGTTTGATCTTAAAGCCTTCCGATCTTGTTGTGAGAGCCTTTGATGGTTCTAAGAGGTCGGTGTTTAGAGAGGTAGAATTGCCAATTCAGATTGGATCACAAACCTTCAACACTGTCTTCTATGTGATGGATATCAGTCCTTCGTATATCTACCTGTTGGGTCGCCCTTGGATCCACAATGCTGGGGCAGTCTCCTCAACTTTGCATCAGAAGATCAAGTTCCCAGTCAATGGAAGAATTATCACTGTCTGTGGTGAGGAGGACATTCTGGTGAGTAACCTGTCTATTCAAGTATGTAGAGGTAGAAGGTGAAATTCATGAGACTCTGTGTCAGGCCTTTGAGGCAGTTTAGGTCAAGGATGCAGCTCCGGTGGAAGAGTTTAAAGCAGGTGCCTCTATCTCATCCTTCAAGCACGTATCGGCCTTGGTAGATTCAGGTGTTGCTCCCGGTTGGGGACGTCTGTTGGATTTACCTGTTAAGGAAGACAAGTTCAGGATTGGGTATCAGTCATCTCTGACTTCTACAAGTTCAACGCCTCAGACTCGCCTGGGGCCGATTACTTTCTCCAGCGCTGGCATCATTCAGTATGGCCAGATCTCTGCAATCAATGAAGAAGATGGGGATAGTGATTGCAACATTGACAACTGGGTGCGTCTGAGGGCCCCGGGTGAAGTCATCAACAATTGGTCTTCTGAAGAGATTATCCAAGTCACTCTTCTTGAAGAGTAATTTTCTTTGTTTGTTCATGCATGTCCAAGTCTTACGGACCGCCCAGGGCGTAATGACTCATTGTAGGGCTCATATATGTGATACCTGCATTTTTTATCATAAATAAAGGACGTCTTTTTGCATTCAAATATTTTGTTCACTGTCTTTCTATTTTTGCAGTTTTTCGAAAATCAAAAAATATTTGGCAATGTTTTGTTTAGTCTTCACTCATTGTTTACACTCATAAGCACATACTATCACTCATGCAGATGCACGTTACCGGATCCTATTGATAACAGTTCTGCTATTACTCGCTTAGACTCTGAAAATCCAATCTTTCAAGCTGAAGAAGAAGGTGATGAAGACTGTGAACTCCCTGAAGAACTTGCCAGACTGTTAAAACAGGAGGAAAGGGTCATTCAACTGCATCAAGAGTCTATTGAAGTGATTAATCTCGGCACCAAAGGCGTCAAGAGAGAAATCCATATAGGGGCTGCTTTGGAAGATGATGTGAAGAAGGGGTTGATTGAATTGCTGCAAGAGTATGTTGACATCTTCGCTTGGTCTTATCAGGACATGCCAGGGCTGGAAACAGACATTGTGGTACACCGTTTACCTCTCAAAGAGGATTGTCCTCCGGTCAAGCAGAAGCTCAGAAGAACAAGACCAGAGATGGTTGTCAAGATAAAAGAAGAAGTGCAAAAGCAGTTGGATGCAGGGTTTCTAGCAGTTACCAATTATCCGCCATGGGTTGCAAACATAATTCCAGTACCTAAGAAGGATGGGAAGGTACGGATGTGTGTTGACTACCGGGATCTGAACAGAGCTAGTCCTAAAGATGATTTCCCATTACCTCACATCGACGTTTTGGTGGATAACACGTATCAGTTCTCGGTATTCTCCTTCATGGATGGCTTTTCTGGATATAATCAAATTAAGATGGCACCAGAAGACATGGAGAAGACAACTTTCATAACCCCATGGGGCACCTTCTGCTACAAGGTGATGCCGTTTGGTCTGAAAAATGTTAGGGCAACATATCAACGAGATATGGTAACTCTTTTCCATGATATGATTCATCATGAAATCGAGGTTTATGTTGATGATATGATTGCCAAATCTCAGACAGAAGAAGAACATTTGGTGAATCTGCAGAAACTGTTTGAGCGTTTGAAGAAATTCAAGCTGAGGCTTAATCCGAACAAGTGCACTTTCGGGGTGAGATCTGGAAAATTGTTGGGTTTCATTGTTAGCGAAAAAGGGATTGAGGTGGATCCTGACAAAGTAAAAGCAATACAGGAAATGCCTGAGCCAAGAACAGAAAAACAAGTCTGTGGTTTCTTAGGGAGGTTGAACTACATTGCAAGGTTCATCTCTCACCTAATAGCCATGTGTGAGCCAATATTCAAATTGTTAAGAAAAGATCAGGCTATCAGGTGGAATGATGATTGCCAAAGGGCTTTCGAGAAAATAAAAGAGTATTTGTAGAATCCTCCTATCCTCATGCCTCTAGTCCCGAGGAGACTGCTGATTATGTATTTGACAGTACTTGATAATTCTATGGGTTTTATTCTCGGTCGACACGACGAGACAGGTAGGAAGGAGCATGCCATCTACTACCTGAGTAAGAAATTCACAGATTGCGAGTCGAGATACTCAATGCTTGAAAAGACATGTTGTGCACTTGTGTAAGACCCCAATTTTGGCCCTAAGGTCCCTCATGGCATCATAACATGACATTTGCATAGCCTCAAGGATCATGAGCATCTTGATTCCTTACCTTTGGGTGGGACCTCTTGTGAGTGGTTTGAGATCACCAAGAATACTTGAATTGTATATTATTGCTTTTCTCCTTTTTATTTTGCTAACCAAAAGCACAAAAATATGTCACTAACATTTCTTGTTTGTAGCTTGAGCAGTCACAAGGTCAAAAACTCTTAGGAGATCCTTTGTGCAATGATAAGGTCAAAAGGAGATGAAAGCAAGCATGGCAATGGTTCCTAAAGCTCTAATATATCAAATATGCCTCCCTAAGTATCTCAATTCATCATTTTTATCAAAGCAAATCAAAGGGTTTGAGGTTTGTGTCCCAAGGAAACCCTAATTCATCTGTGTACCAAGTATGCCTTGCTCATGAAGCAACCCCAGCCCATGGTCAAATACAATCAAGGGAAGTTCTTTAATTCATCATTCCATACATATTTGAACTTATTTGAGTGTCCTCAATCATCAATTTATCAAGATATGGGTTGTGGACTTGAGAAGTTGATCAGTCAATTCATCTAACTATTTTGAAATGCACTGAGACCTAACATTTTATGTGTTGATCAAATGAAGATAACCCCAAGAGAAAAAATGTTCTTAAGGACAATATGAACAACTTTCATGTTCATCAAAAATTTATTTGAAGCATGTAAGGTCATCATCCATTCCAAGACATTATAGGTAATTTTGACTGAAACCCTAATTTTGGGTCAACTTCCCAAGAATATAACTCATTCATTTTTTATGATTTTGGGGTGGAACCAAATTCATTGGAAAGATTATTGTTTCTAATTAAAATGTTATGTTGAACAAAATTTCATAATCTCAAAATAAATACATGTGATAATGCAAAACATTATAGGTCACTTTGGACCAAATGCATTGAAATGTGAAAAAGTCCAACTTCAAGTGCGCATAACTTCTTCATTAAAAAACCAAATGATGCAAACTTTAAGTCCAAATTGATTGTCTTGAAAAGATATACAACTTTGATTTTTTAGGTTTCTCCATTTTAAGCTTGCATCATGAAAACAGAAGGGCTTGAAGTTGGTTCATTTTGACAAATTTCTCAAAGGTATATTTTATGCATTGAACTTCATGGTCTGTTTTCATAAACTTCCACACTCCAAATGAGTTTCGGTCCAACATAAAATTTGTTCCTTATGTCAAGACCTTTCCAACCATTACCCACATGCTTATGTTTGGATTTTCCAAAATGGATTTTCGAAGAGGTGAAGTTTTGAGATCATTTATGCATAACATGTCAAAATTCCATGCACAAGCTAATACATTGCCATCTGCACGTCATTTGCAAGTGGTTTTAGGCCTCACATGCGCTTGTACAAGCCCATGCATGGAGGACCCAAGCTCATGCACACACGAGTTCTTCAATTGCTTGCATCCATTTCAGCTATCATCCTTGAATCAACCTGAAGCTCTGCAGAAATTATTCCAAGCCATACTTAAAGGAATTTTCACTTTCTTCTTAAAAATTCAGATCTGAATTTCAACTACCTTGGTTGATTTCCATACCTATAATTCCTTGGCCTCGTCTCCTCTTCATCTCCAAAGCAAGCTGCAAGCAAGAGTGTTGAAGAATCGTGCTCCATAGATCTGCATTTAGAAGGTTGATGTTCAAACTTTTTACCATCGAAACTCCCTAGTTATTGATTGTTTCTTGTGTCCCTATGCTTGGCTGAAGTCCTCTCAACAGGGCAACTTGTTTGTGACCTTAATTTTGCAAATCCATGAAGTTCAGCATGAACACCATGATTTTCTCTCTCTATGAGGATCTAGAGGAGAAACCAATGGTATCGTGGTGATGTACATCACCCCAGCTTTCCAATGATATAAGGATCGTTCGTTTTCATTAAGTTTTCATAACCTGCAAATGTCACCGGAGCTAGCATGCTCGCCGGAGAAGACGGTGGTGTACAGCACCTTCCGTTTGCCAGGTTGAATCTGGGCCCTTAGATCTGATTCCCAGATCTAATCTCCACCTTCCATCTTTATGACTTATTTTAATTCAGTGTGTGGTTGCATTGACCTTGGACTATGGTGCGCGCGCACCTCATGACCATTAGATCATCCACGTCAATTAATGAGGATCCATCCAACGCTTCCTGATTTTCGTTATTTTCTTATTTTTGATTTTTATTTTCTTTATTTCTTTTTATTTCAAAAATTCATATCTTTTTTATTATTGGTACAAAAAATATGGGACCAATTGGATTATTTCTCTTTTTAAGTCTAGTTTCTAAAAATGATTTTTAATATTTGTTATTTCATCATTTGATATTTTTTGTGAATTTTCTCTTTTCTGGTTATTTTTAATTCATTTTAAATAGTTTTTGAAATTCAAAAAATACAAAAATATTTTCCCAACCTATGTGAATGATGATGGATCTATGAAAAATATTCTCATCAATTTATTAATTGATTTGAGATTTATTTGAGATTTATTTGAGATTTTAGTTCAATTAGGTTATTTTTCTTCATTTTTAATTGATTAAAAATAGTTTCTGACTTTTAAAAATGCTGAAATTTTTTGTCAAACTTTGTTTGACCTTGTTGAACTTGGGATAAATCACTTGGACTTTTCAAAGTTGATTTGAAGTGATTTTGAAGTTTGACCTTTCTTTAATATTTTAATTCAAGTTTATTTTCAAATATTACAAATGCCAAAAATATTTTGTTCATTTCTTGACATCCAATCTTCATCTTGCTTCTATTTTCTATTAATTGACCTTGATCCTCAATGTCATTGGTCAACACTTGTTGATTGATACATTCCATTTCATTTAATGCACTTTATTTTCTTCATTTTCATTATCCATCTTCTTCTTCTTCTTCTTCTTCTTCTTCTTTTCTTTTGATCAATGAGTTAAAGGTTGATAAGTTAGCATTGATTAAGAAGGTTTAATCTTCCTTGATTCAAATCTAATTCATATTGATCAATTGATCAAGTGAATGGCTTTCCATTAAGGATAGATTGCTTTCTAAACCATGCAAAGGACTTAAACCAATACAAGATCATTTCTCTTCTTCTTTTTGGCATGGCAAGTTGATTGGAAATTGGTTCACTAATCAAGACTTCTAACTTGTGTTGTTGCCTACATTATTATTGACCGGCCTCAGATAGTTGTGACTTCTACATAAGTCCAATTACGATTGCTTAACATAGCGCTAAAATTTGCCTTATGGCACACTAATTACTAACATTAACTATTAACCATTAACATTTACTTCTTGCACTTTACTTTTATGCAATTTATTATCCTTGCATATATTATTCATTTGCTTTTCCCCTTTGCTCACTTGAGCACATGTTTATGTTAATGCAATTTGCCTTTTGCTCACTTGAGCACATAATTGTGTATATATCATTGTGTTTGTGTTTTGATTGTTGTGGACCAAATGCAAAGAAATGGACAAAAGGACTTAGATGTTAAGACCTTACCCAAGCTAGTGGAGTTTGAAGAGCAACTAGGCCTCATGCCTTTATAGTGCTTAAGATGTCAAAGAGCAACTAGGCCTCATGCCTTTAGAATGCTTAAAGCTTGAAGATGAACATTGAAAGGACCCAATTCTAAACTCCCTCTTGTCTATTCCTTGATTGCATTATGGAACTTTTTGATGTGTGTGTGTTTTTGTGCTAGGGATTCTAACATTGAGCCAAAGTGAAGAACCATTGCCATGAGCTTCCAAGAGAGAGATCTAAAAGCCATTAGAAGATTCCTAGGAGCTTGTTGTCATTGTGTGCTTGATTGCTTGAATGTTTGTTTATCTTGCTTGCACATTCCAAAGGATGGGAGCTACTTGGATCATCAATATGATCTCAAGAGAGGAACTCAATTTATGGTCTTGTTCTCTTATCTCTTACCTCTTGTATGATTAGGACTTTAGCCATTCTTCTTCTTCTCTCCACTCTAACCCAAGCCAAAACTTTTTGTGCAAACATTTAACACCTCTTTTCAAACATTAGAAACCTAAGCCTTATGCTTTTGATTTTCAAACTTTCTTTTCATAACACTTATTTTGAATTGGACTCTTAAATCAACTTTGACCATATTTTGTAAATACTTTTCATTGGTAAATGCCACTCATTCAAATACTTTTGTGGTTTCAATGGCCACCTTCTTCATCCATTTTTTTATAACCTTTAGTTATTAGGTTTGAGTTATCCTTGAGGTAGATGTAATACTCACCTATATCCTTAGTGATGGACAATGAGTCTTCCATGCTTATTATAGGGTTAACCCCTCACTAGCATGTTGAAGCTATCCTCATATGGTGGATTTGTGGTTTTAGGTTGAGTTTTCTCCCTTGGATAACAAAAGACCTTAAGGCTTTTGGACCAATCAATTCACCAACTCATTTTGAGATTTTTACCCCGAACTACGAGGTTTTGATCCTAATCTTTTTTATGGTACGTAGGCAATGGGTTCATCCATCCAAACACAAAATGTAAATAACTTGTATATTCTCTTCTCATCTCTTCAATCATGTTTGCACAAACAAATTTTCACAAAATACCAATCTTACAACAAATGTGAAAAGGGCTCCCTAGGAGTACCTAGGATGTTTTGGGTGCTTAAAACCTTCCCATCGCATAACCAATCCCCTTACCCCGATCTCTGACATTTTTACTAGTTTTTGATTTGATAAAACTCTTAGGTTTTTGTTCGCTTTCTAACCATTCCTTTGGATAAATAGAAATGCGGTGGAGACTCGACTTCTATAGTTTACCTTAGATTTAGACAATATCTCTAATGGTAACGAATACCCCGCTACAGAAAAGTGGCGACTCGGCTGGGGAGGATTTGCCTAGTGGGTTTTGCCTACTTTTCAGATTTGTTGTATTGTACTGTATATTAGATTTGTGACATATTTTTGTGCAATTTGGGATTATCGTATTGTATGTAATGATTGAATTGCTTGAATATTAATTCCTTGTATGCTTGGTGATCTTTGTGAGATGAGTTCTATACCCGAACTCGAGTGCACTTAGGATAGGAGAATGGCATAGTCTTGTTGACTTGTGTGGAGTTATTCCTTAGCAAGTTGACTTGCAAGTCCATTCACTTGGTGGAGGTCATGTTGGGATCAATAATGTCATACAAGTAGTTGTGGTTAGACATTACTCTTTCCAATATAGACTTTAGAAGCCAAGGACCTTAGTTTACCAAGCCCATCTTGGCCTATTCTTAGGATGTAGTGCAGAAGTCGTTCAAGTGTAAGATTTGATACGATTGTTATGCGATACTACACTAATAAGAGTCTCTCTTGAGAATATTCTTGGAATACGAGTAGTCGTTTATCCGATAATATCTGAAAGATGGGATGGTGACTATGGGAACCTCTTGTAGAACATGTTTGGCAGGTTTAAACCCTAGTACACTCCCCTTGGGTGGTTCTTAACCGAGACTCCATGCTTGTGACTTGCAACAAACCCTTGATTCGTGGTTGATCCATTCATGTATCCTTAATATCAATGGAACATGGGTGTTGATAAGGTGTAAACCATAATCCACCAAAATGGATGATTGATATTAAGGATAACATGATCCATCACATGACCTTTGTTTGGTGTGCTTTGCTTGATCCTTGAGTGTGATTGTTGCATTCATGCATTCATGCACCCATTTGCATCTATATCATCAAAATAATAAGAAAATTTTCAAGGAACTTAAGAGGTCTATTTGCAAATTTTCAGACATGGAAAGACAAAGAAGGAATACAAAGAAGTACAATTTCAAACAACCAGACTTGAAAGAGCTAAGGAATTTGACATCTTATGTACTAGATCCTTTGGGTTTCAAAGCTCGTTTTGGGAAGTTTCTTTCTCTTCTGACTACTCAGGTGGATGAAGGATTGATGAGTGTATTGGTGCAGTTTTATGATCCTTTGTACCATTGCTTCACGCTTCTGGATTTTCAGCTTTTACCCACGCTTGAGGAGTATGCCTATCTTGTGGGTATACCTATTCCAGACCAGTTGCCGTTCAGTGGCTTAGAGAGTATTCCTACTTCTCGAGAGATAGCTGATATGTTGCATATAGATGAATCTCTGGTTGGTGCCCATATGACTATCAAAGGTGGAATTCAAGGTCTCCCTTCTGAGTTCCTTATTGCTCAAGCTACTATGTATGGGAAGGCCATGAGTGAGGACGCCTTTGAGGCCATATTTGTACTTCTCATCTATGGGTTAGTGTTATTCCCCAACATCGACAAGTTTGTGGATGTGAACACTATTAGGATTTTCTCTACTCTTAATCTCGTTCTAACTCTATTGGGTGACACTTATTTCTCTTTGCATATGAGGAATGCAAAGGGTGGAGGTACCATCGTGTGCTATTTGCCTCTGTTGTATAAGTGGTTTATTTCTCACTTACCGCAGATGGTCGCCTTCAAGAAGAACAAAGGATGTCTATGGTGGTCCACGAGACTTATGTCTCTCACTAATAATGATATCTTTTGGTACAACCGTGCGTATGATGGTGTGCAAATTATCGACTCTTTTGGTGAATTCTCTAATATACCTCTTCTTGGTACATGTGGTGGGATTAACTGCAACCCTGTTTTGGCACGTCGTCAGCTTGGGTTTCCTCTAAAGGATAAACCCAATAACATTCTGTTAGAGGGAGTGTTCTTTCAGGAGGGTAAAGATCCCCAAGGTTTGAAGGGCAAGATGGTCCGCGCTTGGCGCAAGATTCATAGGAAAGGAAGGAAGGAGCTAGGTCCGAAGAACTGTGTCGCTTTGGAGCCTTACACTGCTTGGGTTAGGAGGAGAGCTTCTGAGTACCTCATGCCTTACGAGTATCCAAGACCTACACCTTTGGTTATGGCTGGGCCTTCAACCCTCCCTGACCAAGGAGTAGAGGAGTTGAGAGATGAAGACCGTTCACGTGCTTGGGTCCGTGAACGAGAGGAGTTGCTTCAGCATATCAAGGAGAAGGATGGTTTGATTGAGTTCCTCGAGCATCGGGTTATTGATGATCCTGATGATGCATGGACTTCTCTACTTCCTCAGTCTTCCAAGTTTTGGAAGAGGAAGTACGATCGACTCGCCAAGGAGAAGGCAGATATGGAGGCCGCCTATGAGGAGGAGGTGAAGAGGCTTCGTGCATCTTATCTTCCAGTCTCCAGAGCTTTAGATGATTGTTTCTAGGGATCCATAGGATGATTATTTTCCTTTTCTCTTGTATTGTACTTGGTTACCAATGCTGTACTTCTTTGATGTAAAAAATATATTCCAGATATTATTGATGAGATGTTTCCATATGTGATAAAAGTATAATATTTCCCAAAATTTGCAAATAGAAATCTAAAGTTCCTCTGAAATAAAAGCAAATCATATGCACTAGCATTGCATGCATCATATCCATAAGTAGGTTTTGCTCCAGGCTTCTTGTCCTATGGTCTAACTCTGTGTTCTTCATTTATTTTGAAGACAAGCTGACTCACCGGTACTACACCAGAGCCAACTCTGCAAGACTGATGGATCATTTGGAACAAGAGAACCGCAAGCTGGAAGAAGAGGTAGTCAGATTGACTGCCCTGATGGAGTCATTCTTGGCCGCTCAAAGCCAGTCTTCTCCAACACCCTCAACTCCTCCCCAGAGGACGGTCATTTCTGAGATTACGACTTCTATTGTACCTGCTGAAACAGCCCATTTTGCGCCATCCATGCCAGCCGGGTTCCCTTGGGGAATACCCTCTAATTTTGTACCAGAGGGGTTTGCTCCTACTCTTGCTTCTTTGTCGGCATCTAGCCCGGTCCTTTCAGCGCCACCTCCCGTCGTGCACACATTATCAAGAGTTGAAGATACCATCTACCATTCTGAGCCTTTTGAGGGCCCAGACGTTTATGAGAAGATGGATGACATGAAAGACCAATTCCTAGAGCTTCGCAAGGAACTGAAGATTTTGAGGGGGAAGGACCTTTTTGGTAAAAGTATTGTAGAGTTGTGCCTTGTGCCCAACGTGAAGATCCCTATTAAATTTAAAGTACCTGACTTTGAGAAGTATAAAGGAAACACATGCCCTCTCAGCCATCTTGTGATGTATGCTCGCAAGATGTCGACGCAAACTGATAATGACCAACTGCTCATCCACTATTTCCAGGACAGTCTGTCTGGTGCCTCTCTCCGGTGGTATATGGGTCTGGAAAGTTTGAACATCCGCTCTTTCAACGATCTTGGCGAGGCCTTCGTCAAGCAATATAAATACAATGTGGATATGGCTCCTGATAGGGACCGGCTGAGTGCAATGTCCCAGAAAGAGAAAGAGACCTTCAAAGAGTACGCCCAGAGATGGCGCAAATTGGTAGCTCAGATAGTGCCACCCCTAGAGGAGAAAGAGATGACCAAGATCTTTTTGAAGACCTTGAGTTCATTTTACTATGAGAGAATGATAGCCAGTGCTCCCTCAGAATTCACCGAGATGGTGAATATGGGAATGAGACTGGAAGAGGGGTCCGTGAAGGACGTTTGACTCGAGATGAAGGCTCTTCAGCAAAGAGATATGGAAGCTTTGCAAAGAAGAAGGAATGAGAGGCACATGTCGTGTCTTCCCATGTCAAGAGAAGACCCTCTGTGAAGAGGAAGATTGCTCTCCCAGTCAACAACCAGCATCAGGTGGCTCATATAGCACCTGTTTTCAGGGAAGCTCAACATTATCAACAACCACAAGCTCAGCAATATCAGCAACAACAGCAGCGTCCACAACAGCAGGCCTACCAGCCTCGAAACAACAATAACAATGCCAACACCAGCTACGAGAGGAAGAGGCCACCTTTGATCCCATTCCAATGACTTATGCTGAACTCTATCCATCTTTGATTGATAGAAAGTTAATCATTCCACGAGACCCTCCCGCTGTACCTACTAACCCCCAGTGGTGGTACAAGCCAGAACTTCACTATGTGTATCATTCCGGTGCTCCCGGACATGACGTGGAGAATTGTTATCGAAGACCAAGGTGTAAGACCTTGTGAGAAGCGGGATTTTGTTTTTCGAGGACGTAAGTCCGAATGTGAAGAAGAACCCATTGCCCGAGCATGGGAAATCTGTCAATATGGTCTAGGGCTGCCCTGGCAAGTACAAAGTTAAATATGTCAGTCATATCCGACAATCGCTGGTTGAGATGCATCGTTTGCTGTGTGACTATAGCCATTATGAGCATGACCATAATAGATGTCGAGTCTGTTCTGTTAACCAGAGAGGTTGTCGCCAGGTGCGCAAAGACGTTCAAGAAATGCTGGATGAAGGAGTCATTGAGATCCTTCAAAACAGAAATGTTGATGAAGATGTTGTCGAAGTCAACATAATTTCTCTGGTATTCCGGATACCCGAGCATGTCGTCATCAAGTATGATGGTAGCAAGCAGAAGGTTTCCCCTGCTTTGACTATCAAGCCAGCCGGCCCTGTACCGTACTCTTCTGAGAAGGCGGTCCCATATCACTACAACGTCGTGGCGCTAGAGAATGGGAAAGAGGTGTCCCTGCCCTCTTCATCTGTCATTAATATTACCGACGTCAGCGGTTTGACCTGTAGTGGTCGTGGTTTTTCGGCTCCGTTGAAGCCCCAAGCCGATGCTCGAAGAAGTGTTGATGTTGATTTTGTTGAACGCCCGATTGGGAATGTTGTGAGCGCTCCGAATCCGGCACTTGTTGCTAATCCCTCCTCTACGTTGAGAACTCCTGCTTCTTCTGGCCCGAGTGGCAATGCAAAAGAAGATTGTGATGAGATGCTAAGGCTCATCAAAAGAAGCGAGTAAAACATTGTAGATCAGCTTCTACAAACGCCATCCAAAATATCTGTGTTATCATTGCTATTGAATTCATTACCATACTGAGAAGCTCTGCAGAAGGTGTTGGATGTGGCGTATGTGGATCACGATGTCACGATAAAGAAATTTGATAGCATTGTTGCAAACATCACCGTTTGTAACAATTTGAGTTTTTGTGATGCTGATCTCCCCGAGGAGGGAAGAGACCACAACTTGGCATTACACATTTCTATAAATTGCAAAGATGACGTCATGTCCAATGTGTTAGTGGACACTGAGTCATCATTGAATGTATTGCCGAAGACCACTCTTGCGAAATTATCATACCAGGGGCCTCCCATGAGGCAGAGTGGAGTAGTTGTGAAGGCTTTCGATGGGTGTCGCAAAACTGTGATTGGTGAGGTTGATCTCCCAGTCAAAATTGGACCAAGTGATTTCCAGATTACCTTCCAAGTTATGGACATTCACCCATCGTATAGTTGTCTCCTAGGCAGACCATGGATTCACGAGGATGGCGCCGTGACATCCACCCTACACCAGAAACTGAAATTTGTAAAGAATAAGAAGCTGGTGGTGGTAGGAGGAGAGAAGGCTCTCCTGGTAAGCCATTTGTCTTCCTTCTCTTATATAGATGCTGAGGATGAAGTTAGAACTCCGTTCCAAGCTTTATCTATTGTTGAACCTGTTGAGAAGAGAACTCCTTTATTTGCTTCCTACAAAGATGCAAAGTTGGCCATTGAGCATGGTGCAACTGCTTGATTGGGGCAAATGATCAAGTTGGAAGACAACAAGTCCCGGGCTGGCATAGGCTATTCTTCTGGTGTCTTCGACAAGCAAGGTTTGTTCAAGAGTGGTGGATTTATCCACACTGGTCAAGACGAGGAGGCTGCTGCCATTCTGGAAGAGGATGCAGAGGATTCTGGCAATGTCATCATTCCTGGAGGGGTCTGCAATAACTGGGTCGCTGTGGATATTCCTACAGTTATCCATAAGTCAAAGTAATGTTCATTGTGTTTTAAAACCCTTCTCCCATGCCAAAAGGAGAAGTGATGACATTGTTGGCGCATAAATACAATGATATTTTCATTCAATAAATTCATGTTAAATGTTTGTTTTTCCAATTATTTTCCCTTTTCGCTTTTTTGCATGAAATTGGTGATCACATAAAACCCTAAAAATAATAAAAATAAAAATCAATATTTTCATCTGCATAATGACTTGTCCTATTTGAATTCTGAAATCTCTTTTATATCAAAATCATTATGCAGGTTAATCAAACCCATTGAACATAATGATCCAACACCATCTCCCAACTTTGAATTCCCTGTATTTGAGGCAGAGGAAGATGATGCTGAAGAGATTCCTGATGAGATTACCCGTCTACTTGAGCATGAAGAGAAGATCATTCAGCCGCATCTTGAGAATCTGGAAATAATCAACTTGGGATCTGAAGATTGTGTGCGAGAAGTGAAGATTGGGGCACTCCTAGAAGAATTTGTTAAGAAGGGGTTGATTGAGTTGCTACGAGAATATGTTGACGTCTTTGCCTGGTCATATGAAGACATGCCTGTTCTGGATACAAATATCGTGCAATATTTCCTACCTTTAAAGCATGAGTGCGTGCCTGTAAAGCAGAAGCTCAGAAGAACTCATCCTGATATGGCAGTAAAAATCAAGGAGGAAGTTCAGAAGCAAATTAATGCGGGGTTTCTGGTGACTTCTACATATCCTCAATGGGTGGCCAATATTGTGCCCGTGCCTAAGAAAGATGGAAAAGTCTGAATGTGTGTGGACTATAGAGACTTGAATAAAGCTAGCCTAAAAGATGATTTCCCTCTACCACATATTGATATGTTGGTAGATAATACAGCTAAATTCAAGGTCTACTCATTTATGGACGGAATTTCCAGATATAATCAAATCAAAATGGCACCCGAGGATATGGAGAAGACAACATTCATCACACCTTGGGGAACATTCTGTTATCGAGTGATGCCCTTCGGTTTGAAGAACGCCGGAGCCATGTATCAACGAGCTATGACTACCTTGTTTCATGATATGATGCACAAGGAGATTGAGGTATATGTTGATGATATGATCGCTAAGTCAAGAACGGAAGTTGAACATGTAGAGCACATGTTGAAGCTTTTTCAGCGTTTAAGAAAGTACAAGCTTCGTCTGAATCCCAACAAGTGTACATTTGGAGTCCGTTCCGGCAAGTTATTGGGCTTCATTTTCAGCGAAAGAGGTATTGAGGTTGATCCTGCAAAGGTCAAAGCAATACAAGAGATGCCTGCACCCAAAACTGAGAAGCAAGTCCGAGGTTTTCTTGGCCGCTTGAATTATATTTCCAGGTTCATTTCCCACATGACTGCCACATGTGCACCAATATTCAAGCTCCTCCGACAAGATCAGTCTCATAATTGGACTGAGGATTGCCAAAAGGCTTTTGACAACATTAAAGAGTATTTGTCCGAGCCTCCGATTCTGTCTCTGCCTGTTGAAGGGAGACCATTAATTATGTATCTGACAGTTCTTGAAGACTCAATGGGTTATTTCCTTGGTCAGCAGGACGGATCAGGAAAGAAAGAGTATGCCATCTACTACTTGAGTAAGAAGTTTACTGATTGTGAGTCTCGATACTCAATGCTTGAGAAAACATGTTGTGCTTTGGCTTAGGCTGCTAAGCGCTTACGCCAGTATATGTTGAATCATACGACTTGGTTGATATCCAAAATGGATCCAATTAAGTACATCTTTGAGAAGCCTGCTCTAACTGGGAGAATTGCCCGTTGGAAGATGTTGTTATCTGAGTATGATATTGAGTATCGGGCTCAGAAGGCTATTAAAGGTAGTATCTTGGCTGACCACTTGGCACATCAACCAATAGAGGATTATCAATCAGTGTAGTATGACTTCCCAGATGAGGAGATTCTGTATTTGAAAATGAAAGATTGCGACGAGCCTACGCTCGATGAAGGGCCAGAGCCTGGTTCCGGGTGGAGTATGATTTTTGGTGGCGCTGTAAATCAATACGGAAATGGTATTGGGGCAGTAATTATTACCCCTCAGGGCACACATTTTCCTTTTACAGCAAGGCTAACTTTCAAATGCACGAATAATATGGCTGAGTATGAGGCTTGTATTATGGGATTGGAAGAATGCATTGATCTTAGAATCAAGCATCTTGATGTTTATGGTGATTCGGCCCTCGTTGTTAATCAGATTAAGGGTGAATGGGAGACGAATCAGCCTGGCCTCATCCCATATAGAGACTATGCGAGGAGGATTTCAATGTTCTTTACTGAGGTTGACTTCCATCATATTCCTTGAGATGAGAATCGGATGGCAGATGCTCTTGCTACACTTGCTTCGATGTTTGTAGTCAGACTTTGGAGTAAAGTCCCCAATATCACTGTGATGCGCTTGGATAGACCAGCTCATATGTTCACAGTAGAGGAGGTACGAGATGACAAGCCATGGTATTATGACATCAAGTGTTTCCTTCAGAGCCAGACTTACCCGTCTGGGGCATCTGTGAAAGATAGGAAGACTTTGAGGAGATTGTCAGGCAGTTTCTACCTCAATGGCGATGTGCTTTATAAGAGAAATTTTGATATGGTGCTGCTTAGATGCGTGGATAGACACGAAGCAGACCTATTGATGACTGAGGTCCATGAGGGTTCATTTGGTACACATTCCAATGGACATGCCATGGCTAGAAAGATGTTGAGAGCAGGCTACTATTGGCTGACAATGGAGTCTGACTGCTGCAAATGTATGAAGAAATGCCATAAGTGCCAGATCTACGCGGATAAGATTCATATTCCTCCGACACTTCTGAATGTGATTTCATCACTTTGGCCTTTCTCTATGTGGGGAATCAACATGATTGGCATGATAGAACCAAAAGCTTCCAACGGTCATAGATTTATTCTCGTAGCAATTGATTACTTCACCAAGTGGGTTGAAGCGGCGTCATATGCAAACGTGACCAGACAGGTGGTTGTGAAATTTATCAAGAATCAACTCATATGCCGTTACGGTGTGCCAGATAAGATCATTACTGATAATGGATCAAACTTGAACAACAAAATGATGAAGGAGCTGTGTAGCGAGTTCAAGATAGTCCATCATAATTCTTCTCCTTACAGACCCAAGATGAATGGGGATGTTGAAGCTGCTAATAAGAATATCAAGAAGATTATCCAAAAGATGGTTGTTACGTATAAAGATTGGCATGAGATGCTGCCATTTGCCTTACATGGATATCGTACTTCTGTCCGCACTTCAATAGGGGCAACCCCTTTCTCTCTTGTTTATGGCATGGAGGTTGTGCTCCCAGTAGAGGTGGAGATTCCCTCAATGAGAGTCTTGATGGAAGCCAAGTTAAGTGATGCTGAATGGGTTCAGAGTCGCTATGACCAGCTGAATTTGATAGAAGAGAAGAGATTGACTGCCATGTGCCATGGTCAGTTATATAAGCAAGGGATGAAGAAATCCTTTGATAAGAAGGTCAAGCCTCGTGTGTTCCGAGAAGGTGACCTTATGCTCAAGAAAATCTTGTCTTTCGCGCCCGATTTCAGGGGCAAGTGGACTCCAAACTATGAAGGTCCATATGTTGTTAAGAGAGCCTTTTCAGGCGGTGCATTAATACTTACAACTATGGATGGGGAGGATTTCACTCGTCCTGTGAATTCAGATGCAGTCAAGAAATACTTCGCCTAAAAATAAAAACAGAATAGCTCGCTAAGTTGAAAAGCCGAAAGGGCGGCTTAGGCAAAAATGAGTGTCTCGGTGGATTGAAAATCCAAAAGGGCGATCCAGGCAAAAGTTAGAGACATATAAAAAATGAATATATGTATCCCGCTAGATTGAGTACCTCACCCTGGGGAAATCTAGGCAAAAAGTAGGGATTTGGCAAGTAACTGCATCCTGACAAGATTTTGTTCTACAAACTTTCATCCGTCAGAGGTTCCCGCTCAGTCATCACCAACCAAAGATTCAAATACATCGGATTCAGAATAGGTGGAGAAATGGTCATTATGTTCAATGTAGCCCTTTTCCAATATATATCACCAATTTCAAGATTGTAAAGATCCATGGAGTCTTGCCATTTGCAGACCACCATTCCATCAAATAAATTTTGAGCGTTTATCCAATTATTTGCACTCTTACTTGTTTTTATTCAACAAATATTTTGCATGTTTAATTGAGAAATATCATTGTTGTACATAGTTAAATTTTTCATAGCTTGTTTTTAAAACAAAGTGAACATTCACAATGATAAAAGGGATACTGGGGATGTCTTCAGTGCTCTCCCAAGGATGGTAGCATTCTCGATAGGGTAAGACATTTGTTCATATTCCTGGCATGTTTGTATCCTCTTCCTCTGAAACCTTTTATGGTTTCCTCTCCCGACCAGAATGTATGTTAAAGATATGCAGCTCCCTGGTAGGGATAATATTTGGTTGACCCTTGGAAGCTTCTAGTTGGTGTTTTTATCCCCACAAGGATCCATCATCCTCTTTGATAGTTTCCCCAGTGAAGACGCCATGATCATGTTCTCAACTGGAATGACTGATGCTCATTCCCCTGCAGAGATCTTTGTTGTCCTGGCTTTCTCTCTTGAGATGTAGTACCGGATGTTTGTGTATTGTTCATTGGACTTGTTTATGTTAGAAATGTCTGTTTGTCAGCATTCATCATACATAAACCATGCATATATGCATAGTGATAACATTCAAATATTCATGTCGCATTATTTGCCATATATCTTTGTTTGTTATCTCTTGTTTGAGGGTATTATGTTTCCCCAAGCAGATGTTGGTGATTGATCTCTCGATATAGAGTCATCCCCATAAGCAGAAAGTGTTTATCCTTTCCTCCATAGTCCCCACAGAGTTATGTCCTCGTGGATGATGGTTGTTTCTGTTTCCTCCCAACACATATATTGGGATGGATTTCCCCATTGAGTTATATCCTCATAGAGAAAAGTCTTGTTTCATCATACCTCTCTGGTTTGATCCCAGATTGGCTTCTTGTGTCCGCTTCCTGCCCTTCCCCGTGGTTTAGATGAATAGTTGCTCATTAACCAGTAATTATCCATCTTTTCCCCGGCGGATTGTGGCCTTCTACCCTCATACTGGTAGTTGTAAACCCTATTTTATCCCCTGGCAGAGTTAACCTTTTGTTCATCCTAACCGATAGCGGTTACTCTTCCGTGGTTTTCTACCCAGTATCCGATAGATGTAATCCCCCCTCCTTGACGGTCATCTTTATCCAATATTCGGTATTGATATTCCTTCACCCCTTTTTTTTAGCATATCTACCAGTAATCGGTGATATATCTCCTGAATCGTTGCCTTTGTCAATGTATCCCCAGTGAGTCATCTCTCATTTACCCTTTGTTGGTAATGATTGTTTCTCTCCTTGATTGGTCATCATTATATACCTAGTATTCGGTATCCCGATGTCCTTTATTTTCGGTCGATTTATCCTTTATTAACCCAGTAACCGGTTGTGGAGAATATTCCATGCGAGTATGCTATCTACGTTCTAACGGTAATAGATAATATATCTCATGCACTTTTTGGTCGAAGTCTTTTGTTCTTCCCCAGTCGAGTAAGATTCGTATCCCTTTTTATGGAATCGAATGTCCATCCTATAATCGAGTTTGCTTTTAGCCCTCTTTTGGATGATGAGTGTCTTGGAAATATTTCCCAATTCACGCTTTGGTTGGTCACCTATTATATGCCCAGTAACCGGTATCACTAGTGTTCCTTCCTCCCTGCTCCCTATTATGACTTTCTTGTCCCTTGCGGAGTCAGATTTTCCTGAGTTGGAGTATACCTTTTTAGGTCTTCCTCAGATGATTTCGGATGTTTGATATCTCTCACCTTTATACCGGTCTTAGATATTCATTCTTCCCGAGCATGTTGTTCTCTCACCCTTATACCGGTGTTCAGATCACATGTCTCTTTGAGCTTATTACCCAGTAACCGATAATACCTCATCCTGTCGCTTCCCCCAGAGGAGTCTTGTTTGGGTGTTTCCCTAGAGAAGTCCCTTAGTGGATTCTCCCAGCCTGAGTCCAGATTTTTATCCGAAGTATCCGTTACGGATAATTTTTGTTGTATTGGCATATTCCCTAATACATGCATCTTTGAGTCAGCTCGAGTCTTTCCATTGATTTATTTCATGGAATTCCTGCGTGTCTCTCAGCAAGTTTCAAGTCGTGACCTGCTCACGCATTCTTATCCCTTTACTCCCCAGTAAAGTCACTAGAGTCTTTGTCCCATTTATGAGTATCTTACTCCAGTGGATTTTCGGTTATTCCTGGTTTCTTTCTTCCTTTATGGACACATATCCCCACAAGGTGTTACCTTTTGCATACATGCATTTGCATCATAAGGTCTCATAGGGACCAAAATTCGTCTCTTTGTTACTATTTAAGCCCATTCTACCTCGTCGAGACGAAGATTTTAACCTTCATTTCTCCGGCTAGAATGATCTTAAATAGGGGCATCTGTAAGACCCCAATTTTGGCCCTAAGATCCCTCATGGCATCATAACATGACATTTGCATAGCCTCAAGGATCATGAGCATCTTGATTCCTTACCTTTGGGTGGGACCTCTTGTGAGTGGTTTGAGATCACCAAGCATACTTGAATTGTATATTATTGCTTTTCTCCTTTTTATTTTGCTAACCAAAAGCACAAAAATATGTCACTAACATTTCTTGTTTGTAGCTTGAGCAGTCACAAGGTCAAAAGCTCCTATGAGATCCTTTGTGCAATGATAAGGTCAAAAGGAGATGAAAGCAAGCATGGTAATGGTTCCTAAAGCTCTCATCTATCAAATATGCCTCCCTAAGTATCTCAATTCATCATTTTGATCAAAGTAAATCAAAGGGTTTGAGGTTTGTGTCCCAAGGAAACCCTAATTCATCTGTGTACCAAGTGTGCCTTGCTCATGAAGCAACCCCAGCCCATGGTCAAATACAGTCAAGGGAAGTTATTTAATTCATCATTTAATACATATTTGAACTTATTTGAGTATCCTCAATCATCAATTTATCAAGATATGGGTTGTGGACTTGAGAAGTTGATCAGTCAATTCATCTGACTATTTTGAAATGCACTGAGACCTAACTTTTAATGTGTTGATCAAATGAAGATGACCCCAAGAGAAAAACTGTTCTTAAGGACAATATGAACAACTTTAATGTTCATAAAAAATTGATTTTAAGCATGGAAGGTCATCATCCATTCCAAGACATTATAGGTCATTTTGACTGAAACCCTAATTTTGGGTCAACTTTCCAAGAACATAACTCATTCATTTTTTATGATTTTGGGGTGAAACCAAATGCATTGTAAATCTTATTGTGTCTAATTCAAATGTTATGTTGAACAAAATTTCATAATATCAAAAGAAATACATGTGATAATGCAAAACATTATAGGTCACTTTGGACCAAATGCATTGAAATATGAAAAAGTCTAACTTCAAGTGCCCATAACTTCTTCATTAAAAATACGAATGACGCAAAATTTAAGTTCAAATTGATTGTCTTGAAAATATCTACAACTTTGATTTTGGAGTTTTTTCCATTTGAAGCTTTCATCATCAAAACAGAAGGGCTTGACGTTGGTTCATTTTGACAAATTTCTCAAAGGTATATTTTATGCATTTGACTTCATGGCCTGTTTTTATAAATTTCCACACTCCAAATGAGTTTTGGTCCAACATAACATTTGTTCCTTATGTCAAGACCTTTCCAACCATTACCCACATGCTTATGTTTGGATTTTCCAAAAGGGATTTTCGAAGAGGTGAAGTTTTGAGATCATTTATGCATAACATGTCAAAATTCCATGCACAAGCTAATACATTGCCATCTACACGTCCAAACTTCATTCATTAGTGTTCAGAACTCATTTGCAAGTGGTTTTGGGCCACACATGCGCCTGTACAGGCCCATGCATGGAGGACCCAAGCTCATGCACACACGAGTTCTTCACTTGCTTGTATCCATTTCAGCTATAAATACATGCCTTGCCTCATTCAAATATCATCCTTGAATCAACCTGAAGCTCTGCAGAAATTATTCCAAGCCATACTTAAAGGAATTTTCACTTTCTTCTTAAAAATTCAGATCTAAATTTCAACTACCTTGGTTGATTTCCAGACCTATAATTCCTTGGCCTCGTCTCCTCTTCATCTCCAAAGCAAGCTGTAAGCAAGAGTGTTGAAGAATCGTGCTCCATAGATCTGCATTTAGAAGGTTGATGTTCAAACTTTTTACCATCGAAGCTCCCTAGTTATTGATTGTTTCTTGTGTCCCTATGCTTGGCTGAAGTCCTGTCAATAGAGGCAACTTGTTTGTGACCTTAATTTTGCAAATCCATGAAGTTCAGCATGAAAACCATGATTTTCTCTCTCTATGAGGATCTAGAGGAGAAACCAATGGTATCGGGGTGATGTACATCACCCCAGCTTTCGAATGATATAAGGATCGTTCGTTTTCATTAAGTTTTCATAACCTGCAAATGTCACCGGAGCTAGCATGCTCGCCGGAGAAGACGGTGGTGTACACCACCGTCCGTTTGCCAGGTTGAATCTGGGCCCTTAGATCTGATTCCCAGATCTAATATCCACCTTCCATCTTTATGACTTATTTTAATTCAGTGTGTGGTTGCATTGACCTTGGACTATGGTGCGCGCGCACCTCATGACCATTAGATCCTCCACGTCAATTAATGAGGATCCATCCAACGTTTCCTGATTTTTGTTATTTTCATATTTCTGATTTTTATTTTCTTTATTTCTTTTTATTTCAAAAATTCATATCTTTTTTATTATTGGTACAAAAAATATGGGACCAATTGGATTATTTCTCTTTTTAATTCTAGTTTCTAAAAATGATTTTTAATATTTTTTATTTTATCATTTGATATTTTTTGTGAATTTTCTCTTTTCTGGTTATTTTTAATTCATTTTAAATAGTTTTTGATATTCAAAAAATACAAAAATATTTTCCCAACCTATGTGAATGATGATGGATCTATGAAAAATATTCTCATCAATTTATTAATTGATATGAGATTTATTTGAGATTTTAGTTCAATTAGGTTATTTTTCTTCATTTTTAATTGATTAAAAATAGTTTCTGACTTTTAAAAATGCTGAAATTTTTTGTCAAACTTTGTTTGACCTTGTTGAACTTGGGATAAATCACTTGGACTTTTCAAAGTTGATTTGAAGTGATTTTGAAGTTTGACATTTCTTTAATATTTTAATTCAAGTTTATTTTCAAATATTACAAATGCCAAAAATATTTTGTTCATTTCTTGACATCCAATCTTCATCTTGCTTCTATTTTCTATTACTTGACCTTGATCCTCAATGTCATTGGTCAACACTTGTTGATTGGTACATTCCATTTTATTTAATGCACTTTATTTTCTTCATTTTCTTTATCCATCTTCTTCTTCTTCTTCTTGTCTTTTGATCAATGAGTTAAAGGTTGATAAGTTAGCATTGATTAAGAAGGTTTAATCTTCCTTGATTCAAATCTAATTCATCTTGATCAATTGATCAAGTGAATGGCTTTGCATTAAGGATAGATTGCTTTCTAAACCATGCAAAGGACTTAAACCAATACAAGATCATTTCTCTTCTTCTTTTTGGCATGGCATGTTGATTGGAACTTGGTTCACTAATCAAGACTTCTAACTTGTGTTGTTGCCTACATTATTATTGACCGGCCTCATATAGTTGTGACTTCTACATAAGTCCAATTACGATTGCTTAACATAGCGCTAAATTTGCCTTATGGCACACTAATTACTAACATTAACTATTAACCATTAACATTTACTTCTTGCACTTTACTTTTATGCAATTTATTATCCTTACATATATTATTCATTTGCTTTTCCCCTTTGCTCACTTGAGCACATGTTTATGTTAATTCAATTTGCCTTTTGCTCACTTGAGCACATAATTGTGTATATATCACTGTGTTTGTGTTTTGACTGTTGTGGACCAAATGCAAAGAAATGGACAAAAGGACTTAGATGTTAGGACCTTACCCAAGATAGTGGAGTTTGAAGAGCAACTAGGCCTCATGCCTTTAGAGTGCTTAAGATGTCAAAGAGCAATTAGGCCTCATTCCTTTAGAATGCTTAAAGCTTGAAGATGAACATTGAAAGGACCCAATTCTAAACTCCCTCTTGTCTATTCTTTGATTGCATTATGGAACTTTTTGATGTGTGTGTGTTTTTGTGCTAGGGATTCTAACATTGAGCCAAAGTGAAGAACCATTGCCATGAGCTTCCAAGAGAGAGATCTAAAAGCCATTGGAAGATTCCTAGGAGCTTGTTGTGATTGTGTGCTTGATTGCTTGAATGTTTGTTTATCTTGCTTGCACATTCCAAAGGATGGGAGCTACTTGGATCATCAATATGATCTCAAGAGAGGAACTCCATTTGTGGTCTTGTTCTCTTATCTCTTACCTCTTGTATGATTAGGACTTTAGCCATTCTTCTTCTTCTCTCCACTCTAACCCAAGCCAAAACTTTTTGTGCAAACATTTAACACTTTTTTTCAAACATTAGAAACCTAAGCCTTATGCTTTTAATTTTCAAACTTTCTTTTCATAACACTTATTTTGAATTGGACTCTTAAATCAACTTTGACCATATTTTGTAAATAGTTTTCATTGGTAAATGCCACTCATTCAAATACTTTTGTGGTTTCAATGGCCACCTTCTTCATCCATTTTTTTATAACCTTTAGTTATTAGGTTTGAGTTATCTTTGAGGTAGATGTAATACTCACCTATATCCTTAGTGATGGACAATGAGTCTTCCATGCTTATTATAGGGTTAACCCCTCACTAGCATGTTGAAGCTATCCTCATATGGTGGATTTGTGGTTTTAGGTTGAGTTTTCTCCCTTGGATAACAAAAGACCTTAAGGCTTTTGGACCAATCAATTCACCAACTCATTTTGAGATTTTTACCCCGAACTACGAGGTTTTGATCCTAATCTTTTTTAAGATGGTACGTAGGCAATGGGTTCATCCATCCAAACACAAAATGTAAATAACTTGTATATTCTCTTCTCATCTCTTCAATCATGTTTGCACAAACAAATTTTCACAAAATACCAACCTTACAACAAATGTGAAAAGGGCTCCCTAGGAGTACCTAGGATGTTTTGGGTGCTTAAAACCTTCCCATCGCATAACCAACCACCTTACCCCGATCTCTGACATTTTTACTAGTTTTTGATTTGATAAAACTCTTAGGTTTTTGTTCGCTTTCTAACCATTCCTTTGGATAAATAGAAGTGCGGTGGCGACTCGACTTGTATAGTTTACCTTAGATTTAGTCAATATCTCTAATGGTAACGAATACCCCGCTATTGCATGGGTTGCTAAGCGATTGAGACAATACATGTTGACTCACACAACCTTACTGATCTCCAAGATGGATCCAGTCAAGTATATATTCGAAAAGCCTGCTCTCACCGGAAGGGTTGCTCATTGGAAAATGATACTGACAGAGTACGACATCCAGTATACATCCCAGAAAGCCATCAAAGGGAGCATTCTGTCAGACTATCTCGCTCAACATCCGATTGATGATTATGAGTCGATGAAGTTTGATTTTCCAGATGAAGACATCATGTTCCACAAGATGAAAGACTGTGAAGAGCCAGTTGTTGAGGAGGGACCCTGATCCAGATGAAAAATGGACTTTAATGTTTGATGGGGCCGTCAATGCCAAAGGAAGTGGAATCGGTGTTGTCATTACCACTCCGAAAGGTGCCCACATGCCTTTCACCGCTCGCCTAACTTTCGAGTGCACCAATAATAAAGCTGAGTACGAAGCATGTATCTTGGGTATTGAGCAGGCCATTGATTTGAGAATCAAGACTCTGGACATCTTCGGAGATTCAACTCTAGTGATCAATCAAGTAAATGGTGAGTGGAATATTCTCCAGCCTAATCTGATCCCCTACAGAGACTACACGAGAAGACTATTGACTTTCTTCACCATAGTAAAGTTGTATCATATACCCCGTGATGAGAACCAAATGGTTGATGCTCTTGCTACTCTATCCTCCATGATCAAAGTGATTCGGTGGAACCATGCTCCCAGGATTGATGTTATGCGCCTTGATAGAGCCGCGTATGTATTTGTTGCTGAATTGGTAGTCGATGACAAGCCCTGGTACCACGACATCAAGTGCTTTCTAAAGAATCAAGATTACCCTACATGGATATCCAACAATGATAGAAAGACTTTGAGAAGATTGGCGGGCAGTTTCTTCTTGAACAAAGACGATGTGTTGTATAATCGGAACTTCGACATGGTTTTGCTCAGATGCGTGGATAGACACGAAGCAGACATGTTAATGTAGGAAGTTCATGAAGGCTCTTTCGATACTCATGCCGGCGGACATGCAATGGCTAAGAAATTGCTGAGAGCGGGTTATTACTGGATGACCATGGAATCTGATTGTTTCAAATATGCTCGGAAGTGTCATAAATGCCAGATTTATGCTGATAAGGTGCAGGTGCCGCCAAATCCTCTGAATGTGATGTCTTTTCCGTGGCCGTTTGCTTTGTGGGGCATTAATATGATTGGAAAGATTGAGCTGACGGCTTCCAATGGGCATCGCTTCATCCTTGTTGCCATTGACTATTTCACCAAGTTGGTCGAAGCAGCGTCATTTGCGAAGGTCACCAGACATGTGGTTGCCCGATTCATTAAAAGAGAAATCATTTGTCGTTATGGGGTTCCGGAAAGGATCATTACTGATAATGGTTCTAATATCAATAACAAAATGATGAAGGAGTTGTACAAGAACTTCAACATTCAGCATCACAATTCTTCCCTTTATCGTCCTAAGATGAACGGTGTTGTTGAGGCAGCAAATAAGAACATAAAGAAGATTGTGCAGAAGATGGTCGTTACGTATAGAGATTGGCATGAGATGCTACCATTCGCCTTGCATGGGTACCGTACTTCAGTACGTACATCGACCGGGGCAACCCCTTACTCCCTTGTGTATGGTATGGAAGCAGTCCTACCTGTTGAAGTGGAGATTCCTTCTCTAAGAGTCCTGTTGGATGTCAAGTTGGATGAAGCTGAATGGATTCGGACAAGATTCAATGAGTTGAGTCTTATCGAAGAGAAGTGAATGGTAGCCATTTGTCATGGGCAGTTATATCAAAGTCGCATGAAGAGAGCCTTTGATCAAAAAGTGCGTCCTCGATGCTTCCAAGTCGGAGATTTGGTATTGAAAAGGATCCTTCCTCCTCGGACAGATCACAGGGGCAAGTGGACTCCTAACTATGATGGACCATATATTGTCACCAAGATTTTTAATGGTGGGGCCTTAATGCTTGCAACTATGGATGGTGAAGACTTCACTTCCCCTGTGAACTCATACGCAGTTAAAAAATACTTCGCATAAAAATATACCCGCTGGACAATAAAAGGAATAGTCCAGGCAAAAAATGGGCATCCCGGTGAACCAAGAAAATGAAAGAGGTTCAGGCAAAAGTTAGGGATTAAAAATGAAAAGATTGTACACCTGGTAAGTTGAAAACCTGAAAAGGCAGCTTAGGCAAAAATGGGTATCCCAGTCGATCGAAAACCCGAAAGGGAGATCCAGGCAAAAGTTAGGGATTAAGCGAATGACTGCATTCTGAGTAGTTCTGAATCTCCTCTCGTGTCGATAACTGGAAACTTCCGAAGAATAGGAAACAGTCCAATCACCTCTTTTAGAAAGATGATCATCTGGAGGATTTTGAAGACGAGCGAGTCATAGCAGAATTGGAACCCGGTAGAAATCCATTTCACATTGCCATTAGATTAATTTCTGTTTTCATCTTTTGTGCAATTACCTATTTCCAGGGATTGCTTCCTGATGTAAATGCCTATTCAGAGGCCATTCAATCAATAAAATCATGCTATTCAGTATATCTCTGTGTTCATTTTTCATTTTACTGTTTTGTTTGCAAAAATGACTTCCGAATTTTTGATAAACATTGCATCATGAAACATAAGAGTTTTACAAGTACATGCTTAATAAATATTTAAAATTGTTGTAAAGTTTAAGTGCTTTGGATCGTCTATTCAGAACAGGCACACTCGGGGCATTTCCTTGAGGTTCCCAGCAGATGATCGCGGATGTTTTCCCCAACAGTTGGAGTTTGGTATCTTATCCCTGCAAAGTTGATCCGAGCATTGGATTCTTCAATCCCCAGCAGGCTCTCACTACTGTACTCGCCAAGCGGTTGTTTAAGATTATACACTCCCTAGTAGAGTTGACAGTGCCAGACTGTATATCCCCAGTGGAGTTGACAGTGCCAGACTGTATCTTCCCAGCAAAAGCAACTGCTCCTCAGAGTTCGATACCAGATCGATGATCTCGACGCTAGATCCTTGGTTTCCTTCCTTGAAGCAGAATCTCGGTACCGTATTGGTGTTTGCTTCCCCTGCTGAGGCGTCTCTCTCGCAGATAAGGGTTGCCAGAACCATTGTCGCTTTCCTCAGCAGCAAGCTTTCAGTGCCATTCTTTCCCTAGTCAGGGTCTCAGTATTTTGTTATTGCCAGAACACCGCGTGGCTGGCCATTTCCCCACAGAGTTCATTGTGTTGTGTATCTCCAACAGCATTGCCAGGGTCCAGAAGATTGTGATCATTTCCCCAGCAGAATTCCTTGCCTCGGCTTGGCATTCTCCCCGGCATTTCGCATTCGTGCATGTAGAATCATATTGCATTGCATCCTCCTAAATCGCGTAGCATTTCCATTTTCATAGAGCATTACGCCATTGAAAAATTCAAACATATGCATGTAAAGCATAAGACATTCTCGGTATCCCAAGTGATAAACCAGAAGTTTGTTTCCAGTACTCAGACTGAAGTCGTTCATGACTCATATTTTATCATTCCCAGTGGGGGTCTTTGGCCCACGTGCCGCCTCATTTATCATTTTCCCTATTTCTGCCGATGCTGACAGGCATGAAAGTTTTCCGGTATTCAGACCGAAGTGACATTCAGGCTAGCTTTTCGATATTCATATCGAAGAAGTTTCCGACGTTAAGGTCGATGCAACTTGTGGCATTTAGGCCAGTTTTTTCGGTATTCATACCGAAGTGGCATTCAGGCCAGTTTATCGGTATTTAGACCGAAGTGGCATTCAGGCCAGTTTTTCCGGTATTCAGACCGAAGTGGCATTTAGGCCAGCTTTCCGATATTCAGATCGAAGAAGTTTTCAACGTTCAAGTCGATGCAACTTGTGGTATTCAGGCCAGTTTTTCTGGTATTCAGACCGAAGTGGCATTCATGCCAGTTTCCGGTATTCAGACCGAAGTGCCGTTCAGGCCAGTTTCCGGTATTCAAACCGAAGTGGCGTTCAGGCCAGTTTTTCCGGTATTCAGACCGAAGTGGCATTCAGGCCAGTTTTTCCGGTGTTCAGACCGAAGAGGCATTCAGGCCAGTTTCCCGGTGTTCAGACCGATGTTGATAATCTAGTATCTCCCGATACTCAATTCGAAGTCATTTCCAGTATTCAGACTGATGAGCGGCATTCAGGCCATGGTTATCTCTGTGTTACCATTTATTTTGGTATTTAGGCTGACATTCTTTTTTCGGTGTTCAGACCGATTCCCACCGTACCAGACTGATTCATTTTTTCAAGACCACCTCTTTGTCGATTCTGACAGGCATTATTACTTCAGTTTCTTATTTCAGTGTAAACTTTTGGGCTTTTATTGTATTCAATCCCTTGATACCTCGAAAGTTCAAAAGCCGTTGTTATCTCCCTTCCGGGTCTCTAGTTGATTGAATAGGGGCAACTGTAATACCCCAAAATTTACCCTTCACTTTTTCATGGAAAGCATGGGATTATGTTTTACATTTCATTAGCATCATAATAGGTCATACTCATTGCATACTGCATTAGTGACTTGGGAATCAGGGTTTTGATTGATCACTCCTTAACAGAAGGAGCCCACACAAAGCAAGATTGAGAATTGAACTTCATCCTCTAAATATACAAGTCTCAAGGGTCTCAGGGGGTCCCAAGTGTCTTATTATGGGCCTCAGTTCATCAGTGAAGGATTCGGAGCTCTCAGAGTGTTCATCTGGATTTAATCAGAAATTAGGGTTTCATGGCTACCTCCAACAGGCAATGTTTGGTTGGAAGTAGAGGGGCTCATTCATGTCATGATTAGAGAGGCATCTTGGCCTAGGAAGATTCACAATTATCTCACAAAGATCCATTGGCAATCAGTGCAATCAGTTCTTGATCAGTTTTGTCCTAAAACTAGGGTTTGGTATAAAATCAGTTAATTTCTGATTCCTTGGGTGAAACTATTTTCCATAGCCCTTCATATGTCCACAAGGGTCTACATACAAAAAATTAGCTCTTTATTTGAGC
Source organism: Lathyrus oleraceus (assembly GCF_024323335.1). Classification (NCBI taxonomy): domain Eukaryota; kingdom Viridiplantae; phylum Streptophyta; class Magnoliopsida; order Fabales; family Fabaceae; genus Lathyrus; species Lathyrus oleraceus. Next base: position 8,164,344 of record NC_066585.1, read on the forward strand.
CAGAGGTGCTTCAATTGATCAATGGAATCGGGAATCAGACAATTTGGGAAAAGTTAACTGTGGGGCCAGAAAAGTCAACTCCTGACATTTTGAGAGTGGAATCTCAAAATCCATGCCTAAGGAAGCCTACATGTGAAATTTGATCAAGGTTGGATCATGGATTCATCATTTAATCTGGAGTTGGAAAAGTTACTAAATTTGGAAATGATTGACTTTCCATTTAGGGCAAGTTTTCATGGTTGTTGCACTCACTTTAAGCCCATTTTTCATCAAGATATAAACTCCATTTGAAACTTTCTCCAACATGAAAGTTGTTCCTCTTGTTCCAAGCTGTCTAGAGATATAAAGATTTTTTCATTTAGATTAAAATTGAGAGAGTTATGCTTGGTCTAAGTGAGACACTAGTTTAGGACACTTAGAAAATTTTCTAAGTCCAAAATCTTCAAAATTTGCCAAGACTTCTTGGCCAGTTTTCTTGCATTTCAAGGCATATTTTGAAAATACTTTATTCATAAAAATTGTACCTTGCCATGTCCTCTTTCACATCCTTTTGGAATCATCCCATTTGGATCATTTATTTGAGAGATGCACTCATTTAAAGTTAGCATCATGAACTGAATTTCTAGGTAGCATTTAGGCCAAATTGGCCCAACTTTTTGGCATGATGGAACCTGAACTTTAAGGCCACTTTTCACATTCTTCCATTCATCATTTCCATTTGTGCCCAACATGAAAGATTTTAAGCTCCATGAACTCTTCCTACTATTTGCATTGCCTTGCCATTTGGTCATGTACTCATCAAGATACATAGTCATAAAGTCACCATCTTGAACTTATTTCCAAGCCATGCCATGCTGCAGCCAGACCATAAAACCAGCACATGTGTTTGTTTTTCCTCATTTGGCCATGTACTTTTGTTTGCACCAACTTAAGTTTTGCCAAAACAAGAGCTTGCTTTCACCACCTCACTTTTTGCACATTTTACTCATGAATCAAAACCAAACATTTCAGTCCATTAGACACTTTAAACCCAACATATATGAGCACTAAAACCCTAACCTGAAGGGTGGTGGCTGTTACTTTCGAGCAAAGCAAGCAAGGCAAGCATTGAAGATCTGTTTTTTCGTTCCTCTTCCATTTCACAAGATCTCAAAGTTGCAGCATCAAGGCACCATTTCTTCTTCCATTTTTCTCCAATACCAAGAGGCAGTGGACCTTGCATCCACTAGGTAATGCTATCACTCTCTTCCATGGCCATATATCCATGCTTATCATCATGTTTACCTTGTTCATTACTGTTTTTTTCATGCCATTGCCATGCTTGTTTCATGCTGATTTTCCATGTTAATAATATGCCATGTTTGGTTATGAAGTCCTCTGTAACACCTCAAAATTTGCCCTCCTCTCTTGGGACTAGCATAACATATTGCATATCATTTTTAGATCATTAGGCATTGCATATTGCATATCATATGGTTACATTGTGCAAGTCATCCTCCTAAGTTTTGATCAGAAGATAAGAGGTCATGGTGCAAGCTAGGGTTTCATTGGACTGGTCATTAATCATCTGAGGATGTGGAGGTCCAAATTAGGGTTTTGTGGTTCTCAAGGAGATTGGTCTTCATCTTGGTGGGATTGATACATCATCATCATCATGGTCTTAAGATGTTCAAGTATTTGATCATACACGTTGAGATTAGAGTTTTAACCACTGGTCAACCCTAATCAATTGCATTGGGCCAATCAGGGCATGGCAAGGAGATGGGGTCTATGATGGATATGGGGATCATCATGTGATTGTATTGATCTTATTGAGGCTAGGGTTTCATCATTGAGCCATTTCATCAGAGAATTGGGGCTCAGATTGATCAGTGCATTGCCAAATTCATCTATCAGTTGAAAAGTCAATTATGATCAACTGTGCTTGATTTTATGGATTTGGAGGTAGGAGAGAGTTGGATACACTTCATTCATGCTGAAACAAGTTTCATTTGACATTTCAAAGCTCAAGAATGAAGAAAATAAAGTCAGGACAAAAATTTCCAAAAATAGAAAGTGACTTGTAATGGAAGTTTCCAAAAATGGAAAGTTTTTCACCACAAAATTACATGTCCAAAAAAGCTTCAAATGAAAATTTGTTCAACATGAAAGTTGTAGATCTTGCTCTCACCTTTCCAAAAAGTCCAAGAACTTGAAATTCCCATGTATGGTTGACAAGTTATGGTCCATTCATTTTCCAAAAAGGCCTATAATCAAAGTGGCATAACTTTCACATGGAATGTCCAAAATGAGTGATCTTTTTATGAGCAAACTCCATTTCACATGTACTTTCATGATGTGTGATCCAAATTCATCAAAAATGGTCAATGCAAAAAGTCAAATTTCAAGTGGATTTAAGTGCATTTTTGGCATGGCATAGTGAAATCTCAAAATACTTGGAATTTGGATGCAAGGCTACTTCCAACACATCACATATGACAATTGAAACTTGTTTGGACTTCTATTTCACTGTTCCATTGGCTATTGGAGAAGGTCATTTTTGGACTTTCATTAAAAAAGGCATTAACACTAATCAAGCCAATGTTTGTTAATTTGGATTAAGAGATGATTAAGGAGTGAGTATATATCATTAATCCTAACAGAATTGGTTAACACAATCACAATTCTCAAGATCCATAACTGTTTTTCCCTCCAAAATTGCAAAACCCTCTCAAATCTCATCAAGCATTTTTGATCGAAACTTCACCAAATCTTCATCAAATTGCATGATTCTTCTTGATTCATCTTCCACAAGCCTTGTTCTACATCTGTTTGAGGAATTCGTGGCCAAAGACTTCAAAATCGTGACTGTCCAAAACTTGCATTTCCATGGCACTTTGATGATTCTCGAAGCTGAAGCTGTGTTGAGCTAAACCACTGGTTGTAATCACTTTCCTGAGCATTGTTCTTCATCTGTTTGGAGCTTTTACACGTGGAAACAAGCGGATTCTCCACTGCCATAATCACAAGGTGTTTTTTCGAATCTCATCATTGCGTGAATCATGATATGCGTTTGAAAGATCTTTGAATGTAGAACATCATGATGTGTTTAGTTTTTGAATTGGTTAAGTGTAGGATGAGAAATCTGGACTTGAAGTTTTGTGTGCATTTCTTTTCTTGTTCGATTTGCTTTGTATGTTAGGAATTAGGTTTAAATGATTGCATATTCTTACTCCTTGTTGAAGGACGGTTAGTTTGGTATATAGTTTGATGCGTTTGGTTAGAAAGTGTTCTTGACGAAATCTGGAAAAATCTGTGGAGTTCTTGATGAAGAACGCAATGAACAGTGCATTTGATCCAAAATTTCATGGCCTTGATTTGAAATTGTGTTTGGCGCGCCTCTGGACCAATGAGAAGGCGCCATGGCGTGTGTTTGAAACGACGCCGTTTTTGCCTGGCGTTTAAAAAATATTACGAACGTGCCATTGATGTATTTAATTTATTTGTTATTTCAATTTCTTTTTTCATTTTTATTTCATTTGATTACATGATCTTAAAAAACTCATATCTCACTCATTTTTCATCCAAATTGAGTGAGATTTTTTGCATGATGATCATTGAGATGTGTAGAATTTAATCAAGATTTTTGTGGATTTTTTACATGTGTAGAAATTTAATTGGCCTAGGGATTGATTCAATATGTCACATTTGCACACACCATGCCATATCTACCATGAAATGATGATGCTTTCAAATAAATGGATGAAAATTTTTATGCTTGTTCTGGACATGTTGATGGTGATTTTCATGTAGAGTTTGTGATTTTTGGATACTTGGGTGAAGAGATATGGTTTTTTGATTAGAGGTGTGACAATTTGTGTCACACCAAGCTAGGTCAACTTCTTGATTTTATTTAAAATTCTTAGAGATGGTTATTTGAGCTGAAATTTTGTGTGGATGATCATATATATGTTGAGATCACATGTGAATGTTTCTGGAATTTTTGATGGAGTTTTCTAATTGATTGATAATTTTCTTCCCTGTTGGCTCATTTGGTGACATTGTGTGACACATGTTGGCATTTTGTTTGTGAAATTCTCATATTGTATTGGATGAAGATGAAATTTGACATGAGCATTTTAGAGACATTGTAGGACATCATGGTTTTGATCCCATTCATTTCTTAATTGTTGTCACTGTTTTATGATTTATGGAAGATGATGTTTGTTTGGATTCCTTGTTTTGGCTTGTATAAATGTGTCTGGACTTCTTGATTTTCATTGACCTACTTCCTTTTGTCCAATTGAGCTGAAAATTGACATGCTATGCATTGAATGTGTCCTGTTTAGGTGTGAATTTTTGTGGAATTAATTGAATTGTTTTGGTATGCTTTTGATTGAGATAGTTCTGTTTGGACTTTTGAAGTTGCAAATTGCATGATTGATGTTAAATTGTGCATGAAATGATAATGGTGAATGATATGAGCATGGGACCAATTGCATTTGCTTTTAATTTGTTTGAATGTGATTTTGGTTGATTTTCACTTGCTGTTTAGAATTTTTTTATCTCCTTTGGACCCTAGGCTTGGCCTAGTGGTCTAGTTTCTCATGTTTGGTGTGGATTTTCAGGATGAAATGCACAATGCTTAAGGAGATTGCTTCAAGTCAATTTGAGTTGACTTATGAATTGTTTTTGACTAACATTGACTTTGTGTTGTAGGGTTTGATGCTTGAGTTTGAGCTCATGGCTTGCACTTATGTGCACTAATTTGTGTTTGACTGTACAAATTGACATTTGCTGTTTACTGTTGATTTGTCTGAGTACTGATGATACTTGATTGATTTCAGGTACATTAAGTTGCTAACAGTTCCTTGAGAACTTGCTTGCTGTTGCTTGGTTTTTAAACCAATTGAGGTAGAATTTCTATTCTCCATGTAGTCTGGAAGACCTGGCCTGTTACTTGGCCAGGCAAATGTCTGAAGTCCTCCTTAAGAGGCGATGTTTGTGCTTGTTTACTTTTGTGCCAAGCAGGAAAAGTCCTTGATTAAGGCAATTGACGGATAAAAGAGATAAGCAATCTATCTCCCGTTATTCTGTTGAGTCGTCCCTCTGCTCACACCACTGTGTTGATGCATTGGGACACAAACCCAAGATCTTGTACTTTGTACAGTTGTGTCAGAGTCTTTAAGCGTAGAAGGGTTCCATCTTTCTAAACTCACGCTCCTTTGTCTGAAGCTCTCCCTGGCCAGGGATAAGAGCTGTGAAGTCTAATCTTCACTCACCTTTCATCTGCTTCACCTTAGCCCCTCAATGGCAAGGTTAAGAGCAAACACTACCCTTGTACAGATGACTTGCCTCGGCAGTCAAACCCATTGTTTGAGCCCACTTGATTGGATATAGTGTGTGCTATGTGAATATTTGTTTGAAATGATTGTTTTGTTTTGTTGATGCTTGCATGCTTGCTTTCTTCCTGGATAGGATTAGCTTGCTGTTGTGCAAATAGGTAGAAACCATAACATAGGGCAATGATGCATGATAACACTAGGCTCGAGTACAGCTCCCTGGTAGTGTGTCTCCCCTTTGTTTCTGGCTAGATTTTCTTTCCCTTTCAGGGGAACTACATCGCCCTGATCCTTGTTCCAGAAGAGGTATGTAGGCAGGAGGTCGTGCGAGACCTCTCCGGGCACTTTTTTTTTCTTTTTGTGTGTGTTTGTTTGACAAGTGTTAGGCTCGAGTTCCCGACTCCTTAGCAACTTGTTGTTTGTTTGTTCTTGTTGTGTGCTTGGAAGCTGGTGTAAGTCCATCAAGTGGCATCTGGGTTCCAGTGTGTGTCTGTTTGGTTCGGAAGCTGACGTAATTCCATCGAGTGGTTGTCGGGTTCCCTGTTTGCCCGTTTGTGTGTTTGTGTTGTTTGGCGTGTGTGAGCCGAACTACAGTAGCTCTGATTCTCGTTCCCGACGAGATATGTAGGCATAGATGCGATGTCCTAGCGAGCTCCCTTCTCTTAACCCCACCGGCGTTCCCTGTGTGTGTGTGTGATGTTTTAGCAACCTTTTCTTTCTTTTAGAACGTGGATCCCGTCGAGTACGACGGACGTGAGGGGTGCTAATACCTTCCTCTTGCGTAACCGACTCCCTTACCCTTTCTCTTTGGTCGCGAGACCGTGCTTTTTCCAGGTTTCTCTGAGCGTTTCCTTTCCCTATCTTGGGATAAATAACGCGCAGTGGCGGCTCTGTGTTGTTTTTGTTTCAGCCCGCCGGTTGTTTTTCGCGGATGCACCAGCTGGCGACTTCACTGGGGACTTGGATGTTGACCTGTGCTGGTCCATCTTCCCTAAGCGAGTCTCTCCTAGCGTTCTAGGATAGTTTAGGTTGCTTGTTTGTCTTTATTTATTGCATTTATTATTCTAACCTGTGTATATATTTGCATAAATATTTGCATGCATCATATTGTCATGTTGCCGTCCTCTGTGCAGGTGGTTCCTCTGTTTTGGGGTGGGTGTTCCGAGTGGGGCTAAAACCCAGGCCCGAGTGTACACCTAGGACTAGTGTGGTCTCATGTTGCCTCTTTCATATTAGGTTAACATGTGCTTGGCAATGTGATGTACCACAAGCCGGACGAGGTTCATCTGAGAGAGTCCTTCCGGGTGGAGTATTCCACTTTGGTCGGGTTATCTTTGTGAACTATTGACTCTGGTGACCGATCATTTCCCGGATCTTTAGTTTAGACAGTCTTAAGAGAGCTACAATGGCACACCCGAAAGGGCAAACCCATTGAGTATCTCCGCCCGATTGTCCAGACTATTATCCGCCTTAGGGTGACCTGATTAGAATTTACCTGTGAGGGGAGGGTGATTCTTTCAGATGCATGTTCAGATGGTGACTTTGATGGTGACTAATGGTTCCGTTGATCAGAGTCATATTTATAAGTCGGATTTATGGCCATTTATTTATGAGACGCCGGAGTGCTGTCCGAGTTATTTATCAGTGGGGATCCGTTTATTTCAGGATTCCCCGGGCCGATTCAGAGGTTTTCAGGGTATCTGTTCAGAGATTGGTGATGATGATGATGATGATGATGTATCTTTCAGTTCCGTTTATTTTGGAACCCTTGAGTTGGATTTGTGGTTACATTTTCGCCTTCAGATGGTTGTGATCAGTTCAGAGATCCGAGTTGTGACCCAGAGCAACAGATGATCAGATGAATTTGAGGATGGCAATGCATTGCATTCATTCATCAACATCATTTCATAATGCATTTACCTGCATCTAACACATGTTTATCCATATGCAGGGACATTTTTGATCGAGATCCTGGTTGAGAGACTTTCTGCTCAGATATGAGGACCGGTTTGAAGCCTGATGTTGTCTATAGTTTCTTTGACCCAGAGATTGGTGTGCTGAAGGAGATGATAGCATTGATTACACCCGACCATGTGGGGATGTTCAGAGAGTCATACGGTAGTATCCTGAAGATGGTTTTCAGACTCACTGACAGTGACAGGAGCGCCATTCATACTCTTCTCCAGTTCTATGACCCGAGGCTGAGATGTTTCGTCTTTCCAGATTATTTGTTGGGACCTATGATGGAGGACTATGCTAGTATCCTGGGTATGCAGATCCGAGATCAGATTCCTTTCCATGTTACTAGGGTGGAGCCTGATGTCCTTGGGATTTCCCGTGCTCTTTATTTGAGTCCGGAGATGGTCAATGAGGGTTTGAAAGAGAAAGGAAAATTACCTGGATTTCACTTGAGTTTCTTGGAGGCTAAAGCCAAGGAATATGCTGCTGCGGGTAATTAGAAGACTGTTTGTGCTTTGATTGCTGTAAGCATTTATGGGATTATTCTGTTTCCTAATCAGAAGAGCTTTGTGGACCATAATGCTATCAGATTGTTTATGCGGAGAAACCCTATTCCTACTCTGATCGGAGATGTTTACTACTCAGTTCATAACAGGAACGAGAAGAGGCGTGGGGGTTTGATCAGGTGCTGTGCTCAGTTGCTATTCAGGTGGTTTATGGGGTATTTGCCTTCCAGAGGTGCTTTTGCTCATCTTGATCCTACTGTCAAGTGGTCCTTCAGGTTGATGGGTTTGCGGGCTGCTGATATTGCTTGGACTCATAATGGTATGGCTGGACGGGATTTCGTATGCAGTTGTGGGAGTCTTCCCAATGTGCCTCTCGTAGGAGTTCAGGGTTGTGTCAATTACAACCCGGTGCTTCTCAGGAGACAGATGGGGTTTGCTGTAGAGGGTCCTCCTCTCGAACGAGAGATTCAGGAGTCCTTTTACTTCCCGATTAAGGGTAATCAGGCCAAGCTGAGGCACGTGTTGGATGAGTGGCGTGATATCCGGAGGAAAGGCAAAGTTCCTTATGGCAAAGTCAACAGTTGGTATTTTCCTCTATTTGATGATTGGTTGCGGAAGAGGATTGAGATTACACTTCTACCATTTCCGGAAGGTGATCCCTGGTGTCCTATGATTGAGGGTCCAAGTTCTTCTGTCAGTATGGAAGAATTCCTTGAGATGAAGAGAGCCAGAGATCAGTTGCTTGCGGAGAAAGCGGAATTGGAGATGACTGTTGCTCGGTTTCAGACGGCCAACCAGGAGATCAGAGTGAAGATGGAAGATCAAGACAAGCGACATGCCTTGGAAGCAAAGCGCTTTGAGATGGATACTGCCTACTATGGGAAGGTCAGCCAAGCCTTAGCATCATCGACAAAGGAGCACGACATCACTAAGGAGAAGCTAGCCAGAGCTGCAAAGGTTATTGAAGATGAGAAGAGGAGGCAAATCTTGGTGAGGGATTAGAGGGACGACAGAGTCCGAGTTCTTGTTGCTGAGTGGGAGTCAAAGCTGAAGGTCAAGGAATCAGAGAATGTGAAGATCGTCGCTGAGAGAGATCATTATATGGCAGAGAGAGATCATTACTTCAGGCAGATGAAGATTCACCAGAAAGAGGTGGGGAGATTACAGCAGGAGAATACCGAGCTCAGGTTCGCCGTAGAGTTCGCCAAGATGGTTGATGAGATAGGGCCATCTGTGGGACCCTCATCAAGCTAGCCTTCATTTGTAGTGGATTACTGTCAGGCTTGTTGACGGAATTCATTTGCTTGTATTTCTTTCCCGATTCTGGAGATTTGTATCTGATTCGATGTATGACTATGGCCTTATTGTGCATTTTGTTATATGATGGTGATTTTCATTCAGTGATTGATCTTCAAGCTTTATTTGCTTTACCGTATGCACTCACACAAGCACACACATGGTTGGGGGTATTTTGCTGAATCATATATCTCTGATCTGTATGTTGAAATCAAATGCTGAATGTCAAAATGTTGCTGCCGGATTATTATTTGGTTCAATGAAGCCAGGATCAAGAGACAAAGTGTTCCTCATGTGGATAAACACTGCATTCATGCATTGATCATAATAACTTGTGTTTTATTTTGCAGGTATCTGTTGCTAACGTGCTTGATTGTTTCAGGAATCATTGCTCGTGCTCGCAGAACTGTACCTTTGCACTCAACCCGACCTCACAGATATTTCACCAGGCGCAACACTCCCAGGCTAATGGATCTTCCAAATACAGATATTCTCGAGCTGAAGGACAAGATGAATGAGCTGATCAACATCATGCAAGGTTTTGCAGTTGGTCAGAAGGCTCTAGCAGATAAGGTTGAGAAGCTCGAGCGGGCTTCTGCAGCAAACAGTGGTGTGAACCTGGATGGTGTCTCCAACCAGGGGCTGGGGTCTAGAGATGGTGGTAAGAGAACGACTATTGGTATAGTGAATAATGCTACTGGTTTCGGTGGTGCTGGTGGTCAACCCGATCAGGGGCAGAATCTAAAGGATAGTCTTTTCCCTCCTTTCTTTGGTATTGAAGATGACCGAGAGGAGGACAGGGAAGCAGATCAGTTCTCGATGCACAACGAGCCGTTTGGTCAGTATAGTGCTCCGCCACAGAACAAAGAGATTCAGCTGCTGGCTGAAAAGATCAAAGCTCTTGAGAGCTATGCCACTCCGGGGGTGGTCAATATGTCGAACATGGGGCTGGTAGAGGGGATTGTGATCCCACAGAAATTCAAGGCGCCCGCGTTTGATCGGTATAATGGGAGTTCCTGTCCTGAGACTCATCTGCAATCGTTTGTCCGCAAGATTTCTGCGTACACGATGGATCAGAAATTGTGGATGTACTTCTTCCAGGACAGCCTGTCCGGAGGCTCACTGAATGGTACACCAAGCTAAAATCTACAGATATTAAGAACTGGCAGGATCTTGGGGATGCATTCTTTAAACAATATCAGTTCAATGCTGATATGGCCCCGAGTCGTACCCAGCTGCAGGGTATGTCTCAGAAAAATAATAAGGGGTTTAAAGAATATGCCCAGAGATGGAGGGAGTTGGCTGCCAGAGTGCAACCTCCTCTTGTTGACAGAGAGATGTCTGATCTCTTCATGGGGACCTTACAAGGGGCTTATGCTGAGAGGATGGTTGGTTGTTCGGTGACCAACTTTTCTGACATTGTGGTGGCTGGAGAGAGGATAGAGAGCTGGCTGAAGCTCGGGAAAATTCAGGGTGCAGCTTCGTCATCCGGGTCGAAGAAGCCCTTTGGTAATGGTGGTCAGAGGAAGAAAGAAGGGGATACCAGTGCTGTCTATGCAAAGAGAGGACCCAGTAGGGACCGTTACTTTCAGCACACTGCTGCGGTAACTATTCCTGCTGCAACCGCAACAGCAACAGCAGCAACCTCAACCACAAAGACAACCATTTCAACAGAGGGCCGTGTATCAGGTCAGGGGCCGAATGAATGATAGGCAGTTTGACAGGCCTCCAGTGACTTACTCGTTCTTGTTGAAGAAATTGCAAGACTTAGGGCTGGTACAGTTGAGGACGCTGGCACCTTTGAGACCTGATCAAAGGCCAGCTAATTATGATGAAAATGCCAAGTGTGAATTCCACTCGGGTGCTCCCGGACACAATGTCGAAAACTGCAAAGCTTTTAAGCACGTAGTTCAAGACCTGGTGGATTCAAAAGCAATCAACTTCGCACCATCTCCCAACGTTAATGCTAATCCCATGCCCGCGCATGGTCAAAGGGGGGTGAATGCCATTTCTGAAGAGAGTAGGGTTGGGCTGTCAAGTGTGGATCAGTTAAAGACTCCTCTGGCTGAGGTCAAGAGACAATTGTTGTTTAATAAGGTCAACCCGGGCTGCGATATGGATTGTGCTGAGTGTGCCATTGTTCAGAACGGGTGTTCATTGTTGAGGAAGACTGTCCAGGGTTTGATGGACGAGGGAAGTATTCTAGTTGAGAAGGTTGATAAGGGGGAAGAGGAAGTCTCCACCATAACGATTTATTTTGATCCGGTGGATTTGTCAAATCTGGCTGAAGCGGCTCCAGTTACCATCACGGTACCTGGACCGATTCCATACGACAAAGATGATGCCGTGCCTTGGCATTATGGTGGAGAGGTATACTGTAATGGTGAGAAAGTGGAGGACCAGACTGCAAGTGAAACTACCGTTTCAAAGGTGGATAATGCCGGTCCCAGCGGTTTCACTCGCAGTGGCAGATTATTTGCTCCGGATGCCTTGAGGGAAGGAGAAGGAGAGAAAGAGAAAAAAGAAAAGGCCGAGGCTTTAGCCAGGGCGAAAGGAAAAGCAGTGGTTGGTGATAGTACTCCAGTGGTGACACCGGCGCCGGTTGGGTCGGAAGAGAAGCTTGATGATGATGCGGAGGAGTTCTTAAGAATCATCAAGAAGTCAGAGTACAAGCTGGTTGACCATTTGCAGCAGACTCCTTCCAAAATATCGATTTTATCGTTGCTGTTAAGCTCTGAGGGGCATAGGGAGGCTTTATTGAAAATATTGAAGAAGGCCTATGTTCCTCAAGAGATTACAATTAACCAGTTAGAGACGGTCGTGTCTAATGTGCATGCCAGCCATGGGCTGGGTTTCACAGACATGGATCTAACTGTGGATGGGAGGAATCACAATCGGGCTCTACACATCGCAATGGAATGTAAAGGAGCCGTGCTTTCGCATGTGCTGGTTGATACCGGCTCCTCTTTGAATGTGTTGCCAAAGAAGGCTCTGGCTAAGCTGAACTGTGATGGGCTGATTTTGACTCCGACAGATTTGATAGTGCGGGCGTTCGACGGGTCAAAGCGGGGGGTGTTTTGAGAGTTTGAGCTGCCGGTGAAGATAGGCCCGGAGGTGTTTAAGTCGACTTTTTATGTCATGGATATTCAGCCGGCATACAGTTGCTTGTTGGGTCGCCCATGGATTCATGCTGCTGGGGCAGTGACCTCGACTTTGCACCAGAAGCTGAAATACATCTGGGAGGGCCAAGTCGTTACTGTTTGTGGGGAGGAGGACATTTTTGTCAGCCACCTGTCCTCATTTAAATATGTGGAGATGGACGGCGAAATCTGGGAAACGCCAAGTCAAGCATTTGAAACCGTTAAGGTGGAGAATGCTCTTTTTGCTAAGGAGGAAGAGAAACCGTCCATTTCTTCATACAAACAGGCCGCCGAGGTGGTGAAAAATGGAGAGGCTCCTGGTTGGGGCAGAATGATGGAGGTCCCTGCAAAGAAAGACCGTTTTGGAGTGGGGTACCAGCCTGGCAGAGGCTCATCAGGACAGGGCAGAGGACGTCGTACGTCAGTCACCTTCACAAGTGCCGGAATGCTGGATCCGGATCACATCTGCATGATGAGTGATGAAGCTGATAGCGACTGTGACATGGACCGGTGGATAAAGCCGTGCACACCAGGGATGGGAATCCAGAACTGGAAGGCTGAAAAGATCATCTGGGTCACTCTGCTGGAAGAGTAATATTTTTCCTGTTTCGATTTTATATGCATGAAAGCCATACGTGTTGCCCGACACGTAATGGTTCATTGTAAGGGTCACCTCATGTTTGAATTTGCAAATTCGCATCATTAATAAAGGATGTTTTTCAATCAAAAGCGGTGTTCCCTGTTTTTCATTTATTTTTGCAGTTTAAAAATAAAAACAAAATAAAAATGGCAATGTTTTCTTTTTCTTTTTAATTTGTCTCACGCCGGTTCTAAAGCAATGCATGAATCAACATTCATGCAGATGCGATTCTTCTCCGGATCTCATTGATAACAACCCTGTTACACCCTTGTATGACTTCGATAATCCAATCTATCTTGCTGAAGAAGAAGACGAAGAAGATTGTGAACTGCCAGGGGAATTAGCCAGGTCGTTGAAACAAGAGGAGAAGGTGATTCAGCCGCATGAAGAGCAGATTGAGGTTGTGAATATGGGTACCGACGAGGTTAAGAAAGAGGTGAAAATCGGGGCTGCTTTGGAGGAAAGTGTAAAGAGCAGATTGGTAGTGTTGTTGAAAGAGTATGTCGACATCTTTGCCTGGTCTTATCAAGATATGCCAGGGTTGGATACTGATATCGTTGTGCACAAGCTACCGTTAAGAGTAGATTGTCCTCCAGTGAAGCAGAAGTTGCGCAGAACTCGACCTGACATGGCGATGAAAATTAAAGAGGAAGTGCAGAAGCAGTGGGATGCTGGTTTCCTTGCTGTCACTAATTATCCGCCATGGGTTGCGAACATTGTGCCAGTCCCGAAGAAGGATGGTAAAGTGAGGATGTGTGTGGACTACCGAGATCTGAACAGAGCTAGTCCGAAGGATGATTTTCCGCTACCTCACATTGACGTGTTGGTAGATAATACGGCTCAATTCTCGGTGTTTTCCTTCATGGATGGCTTTTCTGGCTATAATCAAATCATAATGTCGCCAGATGATATGGAGAAAACAACGTTCATCACACCATGGGGGACTTTTTGTTACAAGGTGATGCCATTTGGTCTCAAGAACGCCGGTGCTACTTATCAGAGGGCCATGGTGACTTTGTTTCATGATATGATTCATCATGAAATTGAATGTTATGTTGATGACATGATAGCAAAGTCCCAAACAGAAGAGGAGCATTTGGTAGATCTGGCCAAGTTGTTTGACCGGCTGAGACAGTTCATACTGAGGTTGAATCCGAACAAGTGCACATTCGGAGTGCGGTCCGGTAAATTGCTGGGGTTTATTGTGAGTGAAAAAGGAATAGAGGTTGATCCTGCAAAAGTAAAAGCAATAAGAGAGATGCCTGAACCGAGAACAGAGAAGGAGGTTCGTGGTTTCTTAGGTAGATTGAACTACATTTCACGGTTCATATCTCATCTAACAGCCACGTGTGAACCAATTTTCAAGTTGTTGAGAAAAGATCAAACGGTCAGGTGGAATAATGATTGCCAAGCGGCATTTGAAAAAATAAAAGAGTATTTGCAGGAGCCTCCAATTCTGATGCCTCCTGTGGAGGGAAGACCATTGATTCTGTACCTGACGGTCCTCGAGGGGTCTATGGGGTGTGTATTGGGGCAGCATGACGAGTCTGGTCGAAAAGAGCACCATATACTACCTTAGCAAAAAGTTTACCGACTGTGAAACAAGATATTCACTGCTCGAGAAAACTTGTTGTGCTTTGGTCTGGGCTGCTCGCCGACTAAGGCACTATATGCTGGTTCATACCACTTTATTGATTTCCAAGATGGATCCAATCAAGTACATTTTTGAAAAGCCAGCATTGACCGGGCGGGTTGCGAGGTGGCAAATGATTTTGACGGAATATGATATACAGTATACTTCTCAGAAGGCGATCAAGGGGAGTGTATTGTCTGATTACCTCGCTCAGCAACCTATTGATGATTATCAACCGATGAAGTTTGAATTCCCTGATGAGGACATCATGTTTCTCAAATCGAAAGATTGCGAGGAACCGATCCCGGAGGAGGGGCCTGACTCTGAATCCGAATGGACTCTGATGTTTGATGGGGCCGTTAACGTGAATGGAAGCGGTGTTGGTGCTGTTTTGGTTACGCCGAAAGGATCCCACATTCCTTTTGCTGCCCGGCTAACATTTGAGTGCACCAACAACGTGGCTGAATATGAAGCTTGTATATTGGGGATTGAAGAGGCGATTGATTTGAGGATCAAGAACCTTGTCGTATATGGAGATTCATCTCTGGTGATAAATCAGGTTAACGGGAAATGGTATACGCATCAGTCTCATTTAGTTCCATACCGGGATTATACGAGGAGATTGTTGACGTTTTTCACCAAGGTGAAGATGCATCATGTGCCCAGAGAGGAGAATCCTTTGGCAGATGCTTTGGCTACTCTAGCCGCCTTGATTAAGGTGCAATGGTGGAATCAGTTCCCCAGTGTTGAAGTAGGTCGTCTGGATAGACCGGCTTATGTGTTTGCTGTTGATACAGCGTCCGATGATGAGAAGCCGTGGTATTATGATATTAAGCGCTATCTTGAGACTCAAGAGTATCCTGAGGGAGCATCTAAAAAGGACCGAAAGACTCTGCGGAGGTTGGCCATGGTGTTCTACTTGAATAAGGATGGGGTTCTATACAAGAGGAATTTTGATTGGGTCTTGCTCCGATGTGTTGATGATAAAGAAGCAAGCCAATTGATGAAAGAGGTTCATGAGGGATCGTTCGGTACCCATGCCAGTGGGAATGCAATGGTGAAGAAGCTGCTGAGGGCAGGTTATTACTGGATGACGATGGAGGCCCAATGTTTCAATTACGTGCGGAAGTGTCATAAATGCCAGATTTATGCAGATAAGGTGCACGTGCATCCAAATCCGTTGAGCTTGATGTCGTCTCCATGGCCGTTTGCTATGTGGGGCATTGATATGATCGGAAAAATCGAGCCTACGGCTTCGAATGGGCACAGATTCATATTAGTGGCTATTGATTACTTCACCAAGTGGGTTGAAGCAGCCTCTTATGCGAATGTGACGAAGCAGGTCGTTGCCAGGTTTCTCAAGAGAGACATCATTTGCAGATATGGGGTTCCCGAGAGAATCATTACTGATAATGGTTCTAATTTGAACAATAAGATGATGGCAGAACTGTGCCGGGAAATCAAGATTGAGCATCACAATTCTTCTCCTTATCGTCCGAAGATGAATGGGGCGGTTGAGGCAGCCAACAAGAATATAAAGAAGATTGTGCAGAAAATGGTGGTAACCTACAAAGACTGGCATGAGATGTTGTCGTTTGCATTGCATGGGTATCGAACGTCGGTACGCACATCTACTGGGGCAACTCCTTTCTCATTGGTATATGGAATGGAGGCAGTATTGCCTGTTGAAGTTCAGATTCCCTCTTTGAGAGTCCTGATGGACGTGAAATTGCAAGAGGTGGAATGGGTAAGGACCCGGTACGAAGAGTTGAGCCTGATTGAAGAAAAGAGACTAGCAGCCATCTGTCATGGGCAGTTATATCAGTAAAGGATGAAGCGTGCTTTTGACAAGAAGGTGCGACCTCGGGTATATCATGTAGGTGATATGGTGCTGAAAAGGATCCTTCCTCCTCAAAACGATCGAAGGGGTAAATGGACACCTAATTATGAAGGTCCGTTCGTGGTCAAGAAGGTTTTCTCTGGTGGAGCCTTGTTGTTAACGACCATGGATGGTGAGGATTTTCCATCCCCTGTGAATGCAGACGCAGTTAAAAAATACTTCGTATAAAGAGACCCGCTGGACGAAAAGAATAAAATAGTTCAGGCAAAAATGGACATCCCGGTGAACCAAAAACAGAAAGAAAGGTTCGGGCAAAAATTAGGGATAAAGAAGAAAAATATACACCCGGCAAGTCGAAAACCTGAAAAGGCGACTTGGGCAAAAATGGGTATCCCGGTGGACTGAAAACCTGAAAGGGAGGTCCAGGCAAAAGAGGGATTGAAACGAACAACTGCGTCTGGCATGATCGTTTTCGCTTTGGTTAAGGCATCATGGATAATACCCGGTAGGGATCAGTCAGAAACGTCTTTTTCAGAAGGCAGAAAGCACGGAGAGTCTGAGGACATATGGGGTGTAACCGAGTTGGAACTCGATGAGATCCCGGGTTTCACATTGCCATTAGGATAGATTTTTCCTTTTGTGCAATTACCTCTTTTCAGGAATTGCTTCCTTTGTATTGCTCAATTGGAGCCACACATTTTTTCAATCAATAAAATGCATATTCAGTCAAATAATTTTGTTTTTGTTTTTCATTACCGCTTTGATTGCAAAAACATCCGATTATTTTGATAAAGAATCTTTGCATTTTAAGACATACAGGTCCCTTCCAATGCATGCTTATAAGATTGGAAGCTTGAAATCTTATTCGGAAGGTTGAGTGACCCAAGTGTTGAAATCTTGACACGCCTGGGGCACGGTTTTATCTAACGATCTGTTTTGCAGGTGCTGTTAGATGTTTTCACTCACTTGCAGGTTGTGAAGCGGAGGCTGTTGACAAAAACAAATCCCCATGGAGTTCACTCAGGAACAAATGAATATGAAAGAATAATGAGAAGACGTTGAGACGTACGACGACCTTTGGAATTAATCAAGAAGACTCTTCAAAGTCAGAAAATTGAAAAGTATGTATAGTCCCCAGGGGTTCGCTCTCCGTCAAACGCGGAGCGGTTGGGAGTACAAGATGATGGAGCAGAAAAGGTCCAGACGAGTCTGGGAATTCTCAAAAGTGGAAAGTCGGTACGAGATTGGGAGGTGGATACCATGGTTCGACAGGTCGACGGGTGTTCTGCACCAACTTTTCTCATTACCCCAGCGAGGTCCCCAAGCAGAATTAAAGGACCAAATTCCCAGCAGATCCAAAGTATATGGATCCTTTAGCCGAGTCGAGATGGTTATCCCCGGCTCTGTTTAAAACGATGTTTCCTCGGCAGCCAGGTCTGAAGGTTGCTATCCCCGAGTGGAGCGGGTTTCAATGAAATATATCTCCAGCAGTGTTCATCCTACCAGTGGATTGGATGAGTTTCCATAGCAGACTGATATCTGCATCCCCAGCTGAGTTGATTCTACCTATGGATTGCATGGGTTGTCCCCAGCGGAGCAGCAGTGCTTATCCCTAGCAGGGTCAGGATGTTTATCCCCAGCAGGTGTCAGATCGATGCTCCCCCAGTCGCCAGGCCTGGAGGTTGTTATTTCCCTGGCAGAGTATCTGTGAGCATTTCCTTAGTGAAGTCGCCAGGTATCTGTGAGGGTTTCCCGAAGCAGAGTCGGGATTGATATCCCCAGCGAGTCAAAGACTGTTGTATCCCCCACAGAGCGTTGGTGGTGCTTATCCCCAGCAGTTTCTCGAGCGGATTGGGTGCAAAGGAGGTTTTTCCCCAGCAAAGGTTGCCTTATTCCCAGCAGCAGTGCTATTCCCCAGCAGGGTGGAGATCGGAATATTGACGAGTTCCTCAGCAGAGTGTCTCGAGTTCCTCAGAAGAGTCCCTTGAGGGGGACACTTTTTATACATTCATCATGAAAAATAGCATAGCATGTTGCATAGAAAAAATAAATCGTGTAGCATTTCCATGATTATGGAGCATTACGCAGAAAAAATCAATCATGCATCATATTGCAAGCATAAAGCTAGTCTCAAACCGTGGTTACTGTTTGAGAGGTGATTTTATCCAAAAGGTGAAGGTGTTACTCCGAGGAGTTCAGAATCTTGATTTAATCAGAAATGTTCCCCAGTAGTGCGATACTGGAGGAATTTTTTCCGTCGAGCAGAGATGGGAAATGTTTTGCGATCAGCGCAATTCAAGTTGTGGTTACCGCTTGGAGTTTTTATTTCGCCGGATGGTGAAGATGTTACTCTGAGGAGTTTAGCATTGTGATGTCAGATCAGCAATGTTCTCCAATAGTGCGATATTGGATGAGTTTTTTCTGTCGAACGGAGATGGAAGTGAAATCAAGGATGTTACGCGATCAGCGCGATTTTCGGGGTTCAACCGGAGAAAAGGAGGTGCTGAGGCATTTTCTGGGGTTCATATGAAGATTGGAGTTGAAGATTACATCCGGGGTGAGGTCCTCAGGATTATCTTCTGTTCATGTGTCACCTTAGACTTTGGCGGATGCCAACAGAAGTCGTTAAGGGTGTCTTCGGATGAAGAGATGCACATGTTACCTTCCTTTGTGAAGGTGTACCCTCTGATATGTCTCCCTCAGAGTGGTGTTTGGTGTTATTTCCGTCGTTGCCAGCGGAATTATCACGAGAGATGGGAGAACGGGGTTCAAATGGAGAAGGGGAAATGTTGAGGCATTTTCTGGAGATCGGGGTTCAAACGGAGAAAGGGAAGTGTTGAGGCATTTTCTGGAGAGCGGGGTCCAAATGGAGAAAAGGGGACACGAGGTGTTTTCTGGAGATGGGGTTCACATTGGCGATCGCAAGTAATCGTCAGGCGACTGGGGTTCAAACTGGAGAATGGGGTTCATTATTTTGGCAAACAGGAGAACGGGGTTCAAATGCAGTGATCGGGGATCATTTGCGCGAAAGAAAATTTCGGGGTTCAAGAAAATAAATAAAAAAGGAGAAGAGCGATTATCCAAATTTCGGGGTTCAAGAAAAGCATAAAAAAGAGAGAAGTAATAATAATCCCCAGTGGATGTGGCATTCAGGCCAGTTTCTGGTATTCAGACCGAAGTGGCGTTCAGGCCAGTTTCCAATTCCGGGGTTCAATATTCAGACTGGCGAGTGGTGTTCAGGCCAAGGTTATCCCTGCGTTACCATTTATTTTGGTATCCAGGTTGGTATTGTTGTTTCGGTGATCAGGCCGACTTTCTCCGTTCCAGACGGATTTTTGTTTCGAGATTGTGTTCTTTGCCGATTCTGACAGGCGTTGTTAATTATTATCCCATCAGAGTGCAAATTGTTCGTCTGTTCTTGGTATTCAATCACTCTTCATCCTGGTCATCTGAAAGCCGAGGCTGTTCGTATTGACAGGTTCATAGTGGATTGAATAGGGGCAACTGTAACACCTCAAAATTTGCCCTCCTCTCTTGGGACTAGCATAACATATTGCATATCATTTTTAGATCATTAGGCATTGCATATTGCATATCATATGGTTACATTGTGCAAGTCATCCTCCTAAGTTTTGATCAGAAGATAAGAGGTCATGGTGCAAGCTAGGGTTTCATTGGACTGGTCATTAATCATCTGAGGATGTGGAGGTCCAAATTAGGGTTTTGTGGTTCTCAAGGAGATTGGTCTTCATCTTGGTGGGATTGATACATCATCATCATCATGGTCTTAAGATGTTCAAGTATTTGATCATACACCTTGAGATTAGGGTTTTGACCACTAGTCAATCCTAATCAATTGCATTGGGCCAATCAGGGCATGGCAAGGAGATGGGGTCTATGATGGATATGGGGATCATCATGTGATTGTATTGATCTTATTGAGGCTAGGGTTTCATCATTGAGCCATTTCATCAGAGAATTGGGGCTCAGATTGATCAGTGCATTGCCAAATTCATCTATCAGTTGAAAAGTCAATTGTGGTCAACTATGCTTGATTTTATGGATTTGGAGGTAGGAGAGAGTTGGATACACTTCATTCATGTTGAAACAAGTTTCATTTGACATTTCAAAGCTCAAGAATGAAGAAAATAAAGTCAGGACAAAAATTTCCAAAAATAGAAAGTGACTTGTAATGGAAGTTTCCAAAAATGGAAAGTTTTTCACCACAAAATTACATGTCCAAAAAAGCTTCAAATGAAAATTTGTTCAACATGAAAGTTGTAGATCTTGCTCTCACCTTTCCAAAAAGTCCAAGAACTTGAAATTTCCATGTATGGTTGACAAGTTATGGTCCATTCATTTTCCAAAAAGGCCTATAATCAAAGTGGCATAACTTTCACATGGAATGTCCAAAATGAGTGATCTTTTTATGAGCAAACTCCATTTCACATGTACTTTCATGATGTGTGATCCAAATTCATCAAAAATGGTCAATGCAAAAAGTCAAATTTCAAGTGGATTTAAGTGCATTTTTGGCATGGCATAGTGAAATCTCAAAATACTTGGAATTTGGATGCAAGGCTACTTCCAACACATCACATATGACAATTGAAACTTGTTTGGACTTCTATTTCACTGTTCCATTGGCTATTGGAGAAGGTCATTTTTGGACTTTCATTAAAAAAGGCATTAACACTAATCAAGCCAATGTTTGTTAATTTGGATTAAGAGATGATTAAGGAGTGAGTATATATCATTAATCCTAACAGAATTGGTTAACACAATCACAATTCTCAAGATCCATAACTGTTTTTCCCTCCAAAATTGCAAAACCCTCTCAAATCTCATCAAGCATTTTTGATCGAAACTTCACCAAATCTTCATCAAATTGCATGATTCTTCTTGATTCATCTTCCACAAGCCTTGTTCTACATCTGTTTGAGGAATTCGTGGCCAAAGACTTCAAAATCGTGACTGTCCAAAACTTGCATTTCCATGGCACTTTGATGATTCTCGAAGCTGAAGCTGTGTTGAGCTAAACCACTGGTTGTAATCACTTTCCTGAGCATTGTTCTTCATCTGTTTGGAGCTTTTACACGTGGAAACAAGCGGATTCTCCACTGCCATAATCACAAGGTGTTTTTTCGAATCTCATCATTGCGTGAATCATGATATGCGTTTGAAAGATCTTTGAATGTAGAACATCATGATGTGTTTAGTTTTTGAATTGGTTAAGTGTAGGATGAGAAATCTGGACTTGAAGTTTTGTGTGCATTTCTTTTCTTGTTCGATTTGCTTTGTATGTTAGGAATTAGGTTAAAATGATTGCATATTCTTACTCCTTGTTGAAGGACGGTTAGTTTGGTATATAGTTTGATGCGTTTGGTTAGAAAGTGTTCTTGACGAAATCTGGAAAAATCTGTGGAGTTCTTGATGAAGAACGCAATGAACAGTGCATTTGATCCAAAATTTCATGGCCTTGATTTGAAATTGTGTTTGGCGCGCCTCTGGACCAATGAGAAGGCGCCATGGCGTGTGTTTGAAACGACGCCGTTTTTGCCTGGCGTTTAAATATTACGAACGTGCCATTGCTGTATTTAATTTATTTGTTATTTCAATTTCTTTTTTCATTTTTATTTCATTTGATTACATGATCTTAAAAAACTCATATCTCACTCATTTTTCATCCAAATTGAGTGAGATTTTTTGAATGATGATCATTGAGATGTGTAGAATTTAATCAAGATTTTTGTGGATTTTTTGTATGTGTAGAAATTTAATTGGCCTAGGGATTGATTCAATATGTCACATTTGCACACACCATGCCATATCTACCATGAAATGATGATGCTTTCAAATAAATGGATGAAAATTTTTATGCTTGTTCTGGACATGTTGATGGTGATTTTCATGTAGAGTTTGTGATTTTTGGATACTTGGGTGAAGAGATATGATTTTTTGATTAGAGGTGTGACAATTTGTGTCACACCAAGCTAGGTCAACTTCTTGATTTTATTTAAAATTCTTAGAGATGTTGATTTGAGCTGAAATTTTGTGTGGATGATCATATATATGTTGAGATCACATGTGAATGTTTCTGGAATTTTTGATGGAGTTTTCTAATTGATTGATAATTTTCTTCCCTGTTGGCTCATTTGGTGACATTGTGTGACACATGTTGGCATTTTGTTTGTGAAATTATCATATTGTATTGGATGAAGATGAAATTTGACATGAGCATTCTAGACACATTGTAGGACATCATGGTTTTGATCCCATTCATTTCTTAATTGTTGTCACTATTTTATGATTTATGGAAGATGATGTTTGTTTGGATGCCTTGTTTTGGCTTGTATAAATGTGTCTGGACTTCTTGATTTTCATTGACCTACTTCCTTTTGTCCAATTGAGCTGAAAATTGACATGCTATGCATTGAATGTGTCCTGTTTAGGTGTGAATTTTTATGGAATTAATTGAATTGTTTTGGTATGCTTTTGATTGAGATAGTTCTGTTTGGACTTTTGAAGTTGCAAATTGCATGATTGATGTTAAATTGTGCATGAAATGATAATGGTGAATGATATGAGCATGGGACCAATTGCATTTGCTTTTAATTTGTTTGAATGTGATTTTGGTTGATTTTCACTTGCTGTTTAGAATTTTTTTATCTCCTTTGGACCCTAGGCTTGGCCTAGTGGTCTAGTTTCTCATGTTTGGTGTGGATTTTCAGGATGAAATGCATAATGCTTTAGGAGATTGCTTCAAGTCAATTTGAGTTGACTTATGAATTGTTTTTGACTAACATTGACTTTGTGTTATAGGGTTTGATGCTTGAGTTTGAGCTCATGGCTTGCACTTATGTGCACTAATTTGTGTTTGACTGTACAAATTGACATTTGCTGTTTACTGTTGATTTGTCTGAGTACTGATGATACTTGATTGATTTCAGGTACATTAAGTTGCTAACAGTTCCTTGAGAACTTGCTTGCTGTTGCTTGGTTTTTAAACCAATTGAGGTAGAATTTCTATTCTCCATGTAGTCTGGAAGACCTGGCCTGTTACTTGGCCAGGCAAATGTCTGAAGTCCTCCTTAAGAGGCGATGTTTGTGCTTGTTTACTTTTGTGCCAAGCAGGAAAAGTCCTTGATTAAGGCAATTGACGGATAAAAGAGATAAGCAATCTATCTCCCGTTATTCTGTTGAGTCGTCCCTCTGCTCACACCACTGTGTTGATGCATTGGGACACAAACCCAAGATCTTGTACTTTGTACAGTTGTGTCAGAGTCTTTGAGCGTAGAAGGGTTCCATCTTTATGAACCCACGCTCCTTTGTCTGAAGCTCTCCCTGGCCAGGGATAAGAGCTGTGAAGTCTAATCTTCACTCACCTTTCATCTGCTTCACCTTAGCCCCTCAATGGCAAGGTTAAGAGCAAACACTACCCTTGTACAGATGACTTGCCTCGGCAGTCAAACCCATTGTTTGAGCCCACTTGATTGGATATAGTGTGTGCTATGTGAATATTTGTTTGAAATGATTGTTTTGTTTTGTTGATGCTTGCATGCTTGCTTTCTTCCTGGATAGGATTAGCTTGCTGTTGTGCAAATAGGTAGAAACCATAACATAGGGCAATGATGCATGATAACACTAGGCTCGAGTACAGCTCCCTGGTAGTGTGTCTCCCCTTTGTTTCTGGCTAGATTTTCTTTCCCTTTCAGGGGAACTACATCGCCCTGATCCTTGTTCCAGACGAGGTATGTAGGCAGGAGGTCGTGCGAGACCTCTCCGGGCACTTTTTTTTTTCTTTTTGTGTGTGTTTGTTTGACAAGTGCTAGGCTCGAGTTCCCGACTCCTTAGCAACTTGTTGTTTGTTTGTTCTTGTTGTGTGCTTGGAAGCTGGTGTAAGTCCATCAAGTGGCATCTGGGTTCCAGTGTGTGTCTGTTTGGTTCGGAAGCTGACGTAATTCCATCGAGTGGTTGTCGGGTTCCCTGTTTGCCCGTTTGTGTGTTTGTGTTGTTTGGCGTGTGTGAGCCGAACTACAGTAGCTCTGATTCTCGTTCCCGACGAGATATGTAGGCATAGGATGCGATGTCCTAGCGAGCTCCCTTCTCTTAACCCCACCGGCGTTCCCTGTGTGTGTGTGATGTTTTAGCAACCTTTTCTTTCTTTTAGAACGTGGATCCCGTCGAGTACGACGGACGTGAGGGGTGCTAATACCTTCCCCTTGCGTAACCGACTCCCTTACCCTTTCTCTTTGGTCGCGAGACCGTGCTTTTTCCAGGTTTCTCTGAGCGTTTCCTTTCCCTATCTTGGGATAAATAACGCGCAGTGGCGGCTCTGTGTTGTTTTTGTTTCAGCCCGCCGGTTGTTTTTCGCGGATGCGACACCCTCAACATGAGGCTTTGTCATTAACTTTGAGTTTGTGATGTTGTTTTCTATCCATATCAGTGTTCATGAGGGTGTCTTGTTGTCCACTTTTCACCATGTTTAAGTCACTATTTTTAATGAAATAAAATACCATGATGTTCTACTCATTCCATACTTGAACTTTGGTTTTTACTTCATGATGTTTGGTACACTATAGCATGAGCATTATTGTGTGGAAAGTTGGAGAAATCGTCTGCATGTTATCGTGACTTACTATGCATGGTGTTAGGGCTTTAGTTGTGTGGAAGAAGATGAGACATGTCACTGCATAGGCCAGTAGATTATGCGCGCTTTGGTTGATCTGAGCCATCCATTCTTTTTTGTCCTTTTGTGACTTAAACTTGTCTTGACCAATTGACAGAAGTCACATGATTTATTTAAAATAAACGTACATTGCATGTGTCACGCCCTGTTTAATTCATTCTGGGCTTTGGGCTTTCCATCATGCGCTATCTACACCCCCTGCATTCGTGGCCCATGATCCTTTCACACATTTATTTTCATTTTCTTTTTTTAATTCATTTTATTTTCTGTTTTGTTTTTTAATTAATAAAAATATTTTATTTATTCATAAAAATACCAAAAAATATTTTAAACATTTCTTTATGTTTTACTTAATTTTATTTATTTTTTATTTTCATATTTATTTAATGTTAATATTTCATTTTAATTATTTATTTCAAATGGTTCATTTTAACACACTTATTTTTATTAATTTTATTTTCATGACTTAAAATTATTTTTAGATTCTGATTTTTGGGATGAGGGTTGACCAATGTCTCATGGTCAACCTGACCTTTTCTTGGAATTTTATTTCCCATTTTCAATTTATTTTGGATTTATTTTTGACCTAGTTTGCTTGGTTGACTTTTCATTTGACTTCTGTTTTATTTCAATTAATTTATACACTAATTTTCATTATTTTTAAACCTTTTTGGGGGATGATGATGTCCTTACCCCACCTTATTTAGTTTAATTTTTCATAATTTTCTTGATTAATTTACTATTTATTTCATATTTTTCAAGTTGACTTGACTTTTCAGTTGACTTTTCTATGATTGATGTTTGACTTTGGGATTGCTTATGGAAATTGAAGAGATCTTTTGATCCTCCCTTGTTCATCTCATATGCCATATATTAGAGGCGTTTAATCTTGATTTTATTTGGTCCTTACCTCATTTCCCGATTAAATTATTCAGTGATCCTTTGTGTGCATAGTTTTATCTGTCCGATTCATCTATCATTTGTGATAATTGTTTCTTTCATACATGCTTCCATTGTTTGATTGTTTAACATGTTTATACTTCTCATGCATTGTCTAATGCTCCATTATTTCATTCTTTGATTCTTGGATTCGATTATATACTTGTTTGTTTATCTGATCTGATTAATCATTGTTGCCTACTTGTATGATGTATGAGGCATATATATTCTTATTGCTTGATTGCTATGAACAACCCCCATTCATAACAAATGTACCCCTCTCCCATGAAGTGTATAATATTTATTCTTTCGTTCTTTATTCATCTGTTAATACAAGAATTAAAACGAACATCCGATAACCATTTCAAAACAAGATCAAAAGCTCGATCCAACGTCGAGTAATCATTTTCAAAATTTAACAGAACCAGCACGTATTTCATCCATCCTTTTGTAAGTCGATTGCTTCATGCATCGCCATTTCTCTTGTAAGTCGATTGCTTCATGCATCGCCATCTATCTGTAAGCCGATTGCCTCAGGCATCGCCATCTACCCTTATCCGTGGTTCCACTCCTTGCTACATCCGTCGATTCTTGTTCCGTTTAGGTAGCACCCATTAGGTAGAACCCTTTTGTATGATAACATAGGTAGAATTCCCTTATTTCTTTGTATGATAACATAGGTAGTATTCCCTTACTCTTTGCATGCTAACATTAGGTAGATGTTCCCATTTGTAAATCCTAACACATAGGTCCACATTGCATGACAACTTTAAGGTAGAGCTTCCCCACTTTTAGACCTTCCGTGCGTCTCCGATCTTGTGGCATATCAGTCCGTTCTATTGCAAAGAGGTAACTGCCTAAGACTCGATTCAGCAAGCTGCGACACCTACTGCTAGGATGTGAACACATTGCCCACTCTCCTTTGACACAACTGGTGTCCTCCTTTGTAAGTCCATGTTCAAATGGCAATCCTTAACCCCTAGTTAGTCGAACTACGACAACTCTGATTCTCATGTTCAGATGAGATACGTAGGCACGAGACGCGATGTCTTGCTGAGTTTTTGACTAACGACTAACAACTAATCCTTGTCTATTTTCGCCCTTGTTGCGATTCTTTTCTCTCGCCCTCGTTGCGGTCGAGACTTTCCCTTTCTCTTGCCCTAGTTGCAATCGAGACTCTTTTGTTCCCGTAGTTAGCGAAACTACATTTTGCTCTGATTCTCATTCCCGATGAGATACGTAGGCATAAGACGTGATGTCTTAGCGAGCACACTTCTCTTTAGCCCATAGGTAGCTGAGCTACGAAGACTCTGATTCTCATATTCAGATTAGATACGTATGCAGTGGATGTGACATCCGTGCGAGTCATTTTCTTTTGACCTCCTTTTAGTAAATAGTACCTTAGATAAACACAGACCCTTTAGAATAGAAGAACAAGAGTGGATCCCGTAGAGTACTACGGATGCGTAGGGGTGCCAATACCTTCCCTTTGCATAATCGACTCCCGAACCCAGGATTTGGTTGTGAGACCTTGTCTTTTCCTTTTTTTCTTCAGGTTTTCTTTGATCGTTTCCTTTCCCTCCTTTGGGATAAATAACGAACGGTGGCGACTCTTCCGTTTCTTTTTCGCCAGTTGTTTCGTCTCGCATTTTTTTAGGTTGCGACAGAGGGCTTCAGCAACAAGCATATCATAATGTTAACATGGAAAACAACATGAAGCAAGCATGGCAATGGCATGAAAAACAGTAATGAAATAAGCATAATGACGAGCATAGTAAGCTACACATGGCCATGGAAGAAGAAGAAATATGATTACCTAGTGGAAGCTAGGTCCACTGCCTCTTGGTAATGGAGGAATGGAAGAAGAATGATGCCGCTTTGGTGGTGCTTCAATGCTTAAACTTTGAGAAATGATGTGAAATGCAAGCTGACTCTAATGACCTCTTTTCCTTGCCTAGCTCGAAAATCCCCAGCCCCTCTTCAGATTAGGGTTTCAATGCTTCAATATGTGGGTCAATAAATCCTTAATGGGCTCAGAAATGTTTTGTTTTGGTTATGTGCATTTGAAGCAAAAGTGGCAATGTGAGGTGGTATTAGAAAATTGCTCATTTTGGCAAAGTTTAAGTGAATGGACATGAAAGTGCATGGCCAAATGAGGAAAAGCAACACATGTGCTGGTTTGCTTGGTCTGGCTGCAGCATGGCATGGCTTAGAAATAAGTCCAAGATGGTGACTTTGTGGCCATGTATCTTCATGAGCACATGACTAATTGGTAAGACAATGCAAACAGTAGAAAGATTTCATGGAGCTTAGCATCTTTCATGTTGAGCACAAGTTGAAATGATGAATGTAAGAAGGTGAAAAATGGGCTTAAAGTTCAAGTTTCATCATGCCAAAAAGGTTGGGCCAGTTTGGCCTAACATGTTGCCTAAAAATTCAAGTCATGATGCCCACTTTAGATGAATGCATCTCTCAAACCATGGATCCAAATGAGATGATTCCAAAAGGAATTGAAAGAGGATATGGCAAGGCATAATTGTTGTGAAGAAAGTATTTTCAAAAGATGCCTTGAAATGCAAGAAAACTGGCCAAGAAGTCTTGACAAACTTTGAAGATCTTGAGACTTAGAAATTTTTCTAAGTGTCCTAAAAATATGTCTCACTTTGACCAAGCATAACCTTCTCAATTTTTATCCAAATGGAGCAAACTTTATATCTCTAGAAAGCTTGGAACAAGAGGAACAACTTTCATGTTGGAGAAATTTTCAAATGGAGCTTTTATCTTGATGGAAAATGGGCTTAAAATGAGTGCAACAACCATGAAAACTTGCCCTAAATGGAAAGTCAACCATTTCCAAATTAAGTAACTTTTCCAATTCCTGATTAAATGATGAATCCAAGATCCAACCTTGATCGAATTTCACATGTATACTTCCTTAGGCATGGATTTTGAGATTCCACTCCCAAAAGTCAGGAGTTGACTTTTCTGGCCCCACAGTTGACTTTTCCCAAACTGTCTGATTCCTGATTCCATTGATCAATTGAAGCACTTCTAGCTCAAATAAAGAGCTGATTTTTTGTATGTAGACCCTTATGGACATATGGAGGGCCATGGAAAAGTGTTTCACCCAAGGAATCAGAAATAAACTGATTTTATACCAAACCCTAGTTTTAGGGCAAAAATGATCTGGAACTGATTGTATTGTTTGCCAATGGATCTTTCTGAGATAATTGTGAATCTTCCTAGGCTAAGATGCCTCTCTAATCATGACATGGATGGGACCCTCTACTTCCAACCAAGCATTTCCTATTTCAGGTAGCCATGAAACCCTAATTTCTGATTAAATCCAGATGCACACTCTGAGAGCTCTGAATCTTCCACTGATGAACTGAGGACCATAATAAGACACTTGGACCCCCTTGAGACCCCTGAGACTTGTATATTTAGAAGATGAAGTCAAATTCTCAATCTTTCTTTGTGTGGGCTCCTTCTGTTAAGGAGTGATCAATCAAGACCTGATTCCCAAGTCACTAATGCAGTATGCAATGAGTATGACCTAGTATGATGCTAATGAAATGTAAAACATAATCCTATGTTTTCCAGGAAAAAAAGTGTTAGACGGTGTGGCTAGTGATCGAGAGGGGGGGTGAATAGATCACCTCTTTGAATTAAACGGATTTAAAATTTTATCAGAGTTTTTAAACTTTCGGGAAAATTTCAGTCCCGAATCGACTTCCGTCTATTCTGAACCGCTGCTAGAAAGCCGGACACACGAGTTTAATGCTGGATTTGGATAAGAATGACAGAAATTATTAACACTAGAATCTTAGCTAATTGAATGCACTTATCATTAAAGTCTATTTCCAATGAATAAAACTTAGCTAACAATTTTGTCAAACAGTTGGTGTGTATGTGCTTAATGATGAACAATGGTGGACTTTAGTTTGAAAGTTTTCTTGCCACTATTGTATAGCAAAAGGTACAGCCACAACACACAAACTGATATTGCAAAACTTATGAAAACGTAAAGAGAAGTAAGGAAAGAATACGATACGTAGAGATTTGGTAAGGAAGTTCCCCACGTCGTCCTCGCGTGTGAGTACGTCTCAATCTCAATTTCAAATGAAATTGAGAACTGTAATTATCAATAATGCTGAATCCGCTGATACAAGGTTTTAATACACAGACAGAATTCTAACATTCAAGAACTTCTTCTTGTATGAAACCTCCACTTGATCTGAGCTCGATCAAGAATTTCCTGTAAGAAATTGCAAACAATTCACCGGTTCCACGACCTGTTTGCGAAATCCACCGATTTCCAAACGCAACGCTGCGGCTGAATCTGTTATGCAAACGTGACTAACAAACCCTCAAGAACACTCCAGTTCTTGAAGGACAAACCAGTTGGTTTTTCCTCGAAACCCCCTTCAATCTTCAACTCAGCTAGATCCTCGATCGTTCCACTGAAAACCTCAGCTAGATCCTTGATCGTACCACTGAACGTTATCTCGTTGATCCTTTAATCCAAAGAACAAGAATGATTATGTGTTGATGTTCTTGAAGAAAAGAGATTGAGAAGATGAAGAAGATGAAGTCTCTTTCAGGTTTCTGATTGCTCCAAAACAATTGCTGCTACACTCCTTTGATCTTGTGTTCAACTGTTTTTCCCTCTCAGGATTCGTGTGTTTCACTGATGTCACAACATTTCTTATATATGCAAAACAGAAGCTGTTAGAGCATAAAACAGACTTATGTATTGATACAAGAGGTTATGTATCGATACATACTGTAAGATTAATGAGTTTTTGGGGAATTTAAGTAAGCATGAATCGATGCATAATTCGTATGTATTGATACATAAGACATTTCAACTAACATGAATCGATGCATGATTCGTATGTATTGATACATAGGATTTTTCAACTAACATGAATCGATGCATAAGTCGTATGTATTGATACATGGGGCATTTCAACTAACATGCATCGATGCAAGGCTCGTATGGATCGATCCATAGAGCATTTTACCTGTCCATGTATCGATACATGACTCGTATGGATCGATACATACTGAACAAAACAATTTTGTGGTTTACAACATGCTGTATGGATCGATGCATAGGATTATATGTTGATACGTACTGACACAAAATAGATTTTATGAGTTCTTTTAAGAGATGTATCAATGTGGGTCTTTATGTACGGTCATGCAACACTAGAATGGAATAAAAATACAAATGAATCATGTAGGTAATGCACAGCCAATATTTGGATGATGATCACACAATTTGCTTTCATTCAAAATTTATTCAAAGTAAAGAATTTGCTCACAAACTCCCCCTTTTTGATGATGGCAAATTTTTGGCTAGATGTGTGATACTCCCCCTGAGTTTGTGCATATCTGCATTTCTCCCCCTTTGTCAACATCAAAAAGAGGAAGAAACAGGTTTAACAAGGCAACATGTTGTAGCAGGACATGGCAAAAATATTGATAAAAAGCTAGCAATCACAAAGAAGGAAGCTTCAAAGTAAAGAATTACTCACAAAGAATGACAAATAAGGGCAATAACAAATAGAGGTAAACCGAAAGTGAAAAGCATTTTAGAAGGAGAACGAGTTTAAGAATTACAGAAGCTAAAGCATATATTGTGCAATAATACAAATAAAACTTGAGCAGTATGAGATGAAATGCAGTGAAATGGAATGATGATGGGTTAATTTGGATCGTGGCCACCACAGGATTCCTCATCATCTCTATCAGGATCTCTGAAGCTTGGCGGAGGCGGAGGAGGAGGCATTGTGTCTGGATTTTGGCCCATGAAGGAGTAATGCCTAAACCGGTCCTGAACTTCAATGCTTCTAAATCTGTCCATAATACCAAGATTTTCACGGCAGTCGTCCATGAAGCCAGACATTTCATTGTAGAAGACTTAGTGCCACTTAACCAAGTCTAGGTGCCAAGAGTATTGATTCTGATACATCTGTGTGTGCTCATCATGCCAGTCACGATGCTCCTTATGCCACTCAATTTGTTGTACATGCCAATACTGTGCCTCTTCATGCCGTTCTTTGTTGGCAAGTTCCATTTGTTGAAGCATATGAGTGAGGTCCGCAGTAGGTGTTGAAGATGACGTACCACCGGAGAACGGAGGAGCCGTAGGTTCAGGTACATAGTTGGTTGGAGACCACCTTCGTGGCACCCAATCACCCCAACCAGCATTGGCCTCAGCTGGAGGCACATCTGCTTCATGCGCATCCTGCATTTCTTCATCAGGCTGGTCTTCAACAACATGGATTCGTTCCGAAGGCACATCAAAATTGTAGATTCTTGTTTTGGATTTTCTGTCAAAGAAGTAGAAGCATTTACGGTCCGTGTCCCACCGATATCCCATATGCGATAAAGTGGAAGAGTCAAACTCTTGGGCAGCAGATGGAGATAGGAGAGGAACTAGGGGGATTGCATTATTCCAAAACATGAGAATTTTCATTATTTGAGAAGCATAACCAAGAGCAACATTCTTTGAGTTGTTGCGCACGAAAAATAGACGCTTCACAAAGTAATTAGCCCAATTTAAGGGAACCTTATTTTGCAGAATATATAGGAGATGTAGGCTTGCCCTGTCCAACCGAGAATGTCCAATGTTTGTTGGACGCAGAATGTGCGAGATAATCCAATGAAGAATACGCGGAGTTTTCTTAATCATACCAGACGTGACGTGTTCATCTTCACTCAGTGGTCTGTCTAATTTTAAGATGGATGGAGTAAACTCCTTCATGTTAAATTCAGTATCAAAATGCAAGTCATGCCATGACTTGAATTTAAGCGACGGAGGCGGAATCTGAAACACTGTTTCCCAATCAGAAGCTTCAAAGGTATATGTTCTGACACCGATAGAACACCTAAACATATAGCCTCTACCAGATTGTAAACCATCATAAAATGCCCAGATGAAATCCTCATGATAATCATCCTTTGTAGACAAAAATGACCCAAGTCTTTGTGCATGTAGGAGTTCAACTACATCATTGAGATGCAGATGAATAGCATCATTTTTATCAAAGACATGGGGTTTCATAACTAACCTTGTCTTGAAGGAATCCTCAAACTCTGTAGCGATTGCTGGATGAAGCAAGTCTAAGGCATTTGGAGGAATGTCCGGTGGCTGCTGAGAAGTACCAACTGGTTCCTTTCCTTTTCCTTTTCCCTTTGCTCTGGCTGGAATGGTGCGTGGAGGCATGATGATGAGAGATGTAGGGTTTTAGAGTGAGTGATGATGAGGAAGATTAGGGTTAGCCGCTGGTTTTGGGGTTTATGGGTACAGATGATATGAAGTCTTGAGATAGGAAGTGATAAGAGTGGCTGATGTGTCGATGCATGAGAGAGAAAAAGATGCATTTAATTCAAGTGTCAGTCAGTATGTGCCGATGCATATGGTCATGGATTGATGCAGAGCATGCAATTTTGTTTTTAAAAGGTCTATGTGTCGATACAAACGACGGATGTATCGATACATCCTGAGCCATTTTTGACAAATTTAAAATGCAAAAGATATGGATCGATGCATACATGTTTGTGTCGATACATACTAATGTCAAACCAGATTTTAATGAATTTTGGTGCAGTAGGGATATGCATTATGAAGTATGTCATGACAGTTATGCTCAAGTATGATTCACAAATCAGAGTTTTAATGTTCAAACAATATAAGCAGAGGCATTTACATAAACAAAAGAAATTTTTTTTGTTCTAACATACATAAGCACATAGTTCTAAATGAGATATAGAAAGGAGTGATATTACCTCTGTTGGTGTAACCTTGTGAGGAATAAGTGTACTCTAAAACAAATCTCATCAAGCATGGTGAGGCATAATATACATAAGAAGAAACATGCTTAAGACATCAATTGAGAGAGATCTAAGATTCCTAATTCATGACGAATGTTGAAGAATGGTTCCGTTGCCAAAGGTTTAGTGAATATATCAGCAAGCTGATTCTTTGAATCAACATGCTCAAATACAACGTCTCCTTTTTCAACATGGTCGCGAAGAAAGTGATGTCTAATCTCTATGTGTTTAGTGCGTGAGTGTAAAATAGGGTTCTTAGTAAGGTTTATGGCACTAGTGTTGTCACATTTTATTGGAATACGTTTGAGTTGAATGTTAAAGTCTTGTAGTTGCTGCTTTAGCCATAAAATCTGAGCGCAACAACTACCGGCTGCAACGTATTCTGCCTCTACAGTTGACAAAGCCACAGAAACCTGCTTTTTGCTATGCCAACTTACCAAGGAATTTGAAAACAGGTGACATGTACCACTTGTGCTTTTCCTATCTGATTTGCAGCCAGCAAAATCAGAATCGGAGTACCCTACTAAACTACAATCACTTCCTTTGGAATACCAAAGCCCATATTTAGGTGTTCCATGAAGATATCTAAATATGCGCTTAACAGCTTTTAGGTGTGATTCCTTAGGATTTGATTGATAGCGTGCACACATACAAACACTAAACATGATGTCAGGTCTAGAAGCAGAAAGATACAAGAGAGATCCAATCATACCTCTGAACTTTTTGACATCTACACACTTACCATGCTCATCCTTATCTAGATTTCCGTTGGTAGGCATAGGGGTGTCAATTGATTTTGAGTCATTCATTCCAAAGCGCTTGAGTAGTTCTTTGCAGTATTTTGTTTAACATACTGATGTACCCTCATCAAGTTGCTTTATTTGTAGTCCTAGGAAGTAATTCAGCTCCCCCATGAGACTCATCTCAAATTCACCCTGCATAACCTCAGAGAATTCTTCGACCAAGTGTATGTTAGTTGAACCAAAAATTATATCGTCTACATAGACTTGGACTAGAAGTGTGTGCTTTCCCTTGTGTTTAATAAAGAAAGTATTATCCACCTTACCTCTTGAATATCCATGATCAATTAGAAACTTGCTAAGCCTTTCATACCAAACCCGAGGGGCTTGTTTAAGACCATACAAAGCTCGTTTTAATTTGTAAACATAATCTGGATTTTCAGCATTTTCAAAACCAGGAGGTTGTGAGACATATACCTCTTCATTTATGACACCATTAAGAAAAGCACTCTTTACGTCCATTTGGTAAAGCTTAAAATCATTAGAACACGCATAGGCAAGCAAGAGACGTATAGCTTCAAGGCGAGCAACTGGAGCATAAGTTTCCTCATAGTATATGCCCTCCTCTTGGTTATACCCTTGTGCTACTAAACGTGCCTTGTTTCTAGTTATCACTCCGTTTTCATCAAGCTTATTTCTAAAAACCCATTTAGTACCTATGATATGATGATCTCGCGGACGAGGGACAAGTTCCCAAACGTCATTTCTTTTAAATTGATTAAGCTCTTCTTGCATGGCCATTAGCCAAAATTCATCAATCAAGGCCTCTTTGGAATTTTTAGGCTCTACTTGTGAAACAAAAGCGAAGTGAGAACAAAAATTACTTATCTTAGAACGAGTCATTACTCCCTTTGAAATGTCTCCCAAGATGTTGTCAATAGGATGGTCTTTTGAGGATTTCCAAGCTGTTGGAAGATCATTCACTTCAGCTGTCTTTTCTTCCTCATTTTCTTCATGACTAGTATCTTCCTCCTTCTCATGGGCAACAGTTTTGGACTGATCAGTTTCCTCAACAGCTTCCTTGAGTATGTCTTCTGTAGATACACCTGCGTCATCAAAAGAAATACCTTTTCCGACATTTTTCGGATAAGACTCATCAAACGAAACATGAACAGATTCTTCAACAGTAAGTAAACGCTTATTATACACTCTATATGCTTTACTTGATAGTGAGTATCCAAGAAAGATACCTTCATCCACTTTTGCATCAAACTTCCCAATATTTTCCTTACCGTTATTCAAAACAAAACACTTACAACCGAATACGTGAAGATGTGACAAGTTTGGCTTTCTTCCTTTTAAAAGTTCATAAGGAGTTTTATTTAAAATAGGGCGAATTAAGATTCTGTTTAAAACATAACAAGCTGTGCTAACAGCATCAGCCCAAAAGTATTTTGGTAATCCACCCTCATTTAGCATTATTCTTGCCAACTCCTCTAAAACATGATTTTTACGCTCCACAACGCCATTTTGTTGTGGAGTTCGAGGAGCTGAAAAGATATGCTCAATACCATACTTGTCACAGTACTTCTCAAAGTGATAGTTTTGAAATTCACCACCATGATCGCTACGAATTGTAACTATTTTGGAATTCATCTTGTTTTGGGACAGATTTGCAAAATTCTTAAAGGCAGAAAAAGTTTCATCTTTGCTATGAAGGAATATAGTCCAAGTAAATCTAGAGTAGTCATCAACTATTACAAAACCATAGTAATTTCCACCTAGGCTCTTTGTCCTAGAAGGTCCAAAGAGATCCATATGGAGAAGCTCAAGGGGTCGTGAAGTTGAAATTATATTTTTAGATTTAAAAGAGACCCTCGTTTGCTTTCCCATTTGGCACGCGTCACATAGGTGGTCTTTTGAAAATTTCATTTTTGGAAGACCGACTACTAGATCCTTAGATACAACCTTATTAAGCAAATCGAAATTAACATGCACTAGACGTCTATGCCAAAGCCAAGAATCATCATTCAAGGTAACTAGACATTTAGTACTTGTTAAAGATACATCAAAAAGGTCAAGCATATAGATATTGTTTACTCTTATACCCTTAAACACAACGTTCTGTTCAGCATGTTCAATTATGCAGCAAGTTTTTGTGAAAGAAACTTTATAGCCCATGTCACACAATTGACTTATGCTTAACAAATTATGTTTAAGTCCCTCTACTAGATGGACATTAGAAATAGTAGTGGTGGAGGGATTACCTACACTACCTTTGCCGAGTATAGCTCCTTTGTTATTGTCTCCATAAGTAACATATCCCTTCTTCTTTGCTTTGAAGTCTATGAAAAGCGATATGCCACCGGTCATGTGCCTTGAGCAACCGCTGTCAAGAAACCATCTTCTATCTACGGAAGCAAGACACTCATCCTACAATATCAAAAGAGAGAAGTTGGTACCCAATTTTCATTGGGTCCAAGTGGGTAAGTGCTAACATGGTTGCCTTTTGGCTTCCATTGACAAATACCTTTAGGAACAGGAAATCTCCTAAACTTGCATTTCTCAATGGTATGGCCAGCATGACAACAATAATGACATAAGCCATGATGATGTGTTTGTTATTTCTTGTTCATTAAATCCTTTAGAATAAAAGAGTATTTTGCATATGGTGGATTTAATGACTTCTTAAACAACCTAGAGTCAAC
Organism: Lathyrus oleraceus; assembly: GCF_024323335.1. Lineage (NCBI taxonomy): Eukaryota > Viridiplantae > Streptophyta > Magnoliopsida > Fabales > Fabaceae > Lathyrus > Lathyrus oleraceus. The sequence continues at coordinate 8,201,600 of NC_066585.1, forward strand.
GGCATAAGTAACTTTAGGTTGTAAAGCTTTTTCCAATTTGACCTTGAGAGTGTTTACCTCTTTTTGCCAAATGTGACAAGCTTCACAGTACCTAACTTTACTACATCCGTCAATGTCAATAACTTTTGAATTTTCTGCAATACTAGCTTTTAACCTTTCTAAATCTATTTCAGCTTTGTATACTTTACCTTCCAAAAATGAAAAAATTTGTTTATCGGAAGATAATCTTTTAAAAGCATCTACAGCTTCGTTATGCAGTTTTTCAAAAGCTATTTTCAATTCGGAAAAAGACATAGAAGAGAAATTATTATAATAGGCTTGTTTTACCTTTTTGTCATTGATTTTCTTCTTGTGGTAGGACAGATTTTTTGTGTGAGCCATAAGGCACAGATTTGCGGCTTCATCACCATCACTTGAGCTTTGTGTGCTTGATGAATCACTATCACTTTCCCATGCAATGTACGCTCTTCTTTGTTTGTTGTGCCCTTTTGGTGAAGCTTTTCTTTGATCCTTATACTTCATAGGGCAGTCCGTTTTATAATGTCCAGATTTACCACAATTAAAACAAGATCATCTTCCTCTACTCTTCTTGTTCTCTTCCTGTTTCGAATCTGTAGATTGTCTTCGAAACTTCATGAGGTTTTTATCGGAATGCTTGACTCCATTCTTTCGAATGAATCTATTATATCTCCTTACAAACAGTCCCATTTCCTCATCATCCGAATCTTTGTCACTACTTGAATCATTGTCGCTTTGCTCTTTTCGTGAGGACTTAGAGCTAGAAGCCACAAGAGCTATTGGCTTCTTCTCTCCCTCTTTGTCTCTTTTCTTCTCCTTTTCTTTCTTACTCTTGTTCTCAAACTTTTCAAGACTTTCTAATGCTTGCTGATGTTCTTCCAGCTTTCCAAACAGAGTTGTAATTGTAAGTCTCGTTAGATCGTTGGCTTCCTTAATTGCTGTTACTTTAGGTTGCCACTCCCTGCTAAGACGCCTCAGAATTTTATTAGTAGCAATTTCATTGGAAACAGGTTTTCCAAGAGCATTCAACCTATTAGTGAGATGAGTGAATCTCTTTTGCATGTCGGAGATAGATTCTCCTTGTTTCATGCGAAAGAGCTCAAACTCTTGATTGAGTGTGTTAATGCGGGACTGTTTTACTTCAGTAGTACCCTCATGGGCAACTTCTAAAGCATCCCACATTTCTTTAGCTGTCGTGCAATGGGATACCCGATAATACTCATCAACACCAAGTGCTGAAATTAGCATGTTTCGAGCTCTCCAATCACACGACCACTTTTTCTCATCTTTCTCATTCCAATCATCTTCTGGTTTAGGAACTATGGCGCCAGCCGCATTTGTCATAGTAATTTGAAAAGGACCATTTTCAATGGCAGCCCATACTAGCCTATCCACAGAATTTATATGAACTCGCATGCAGTCTTTCCAGTAGCCGTAATTTTCACCGTTGAAAATAGGCGCTCTATTATACGCCCCCTTTGGTTCAGAATCCATAATGTTACAGGCAGCCAGAGAGCACCAGCGAATCGGCGCTCTGATACCACTTGTTAGACGGTGTGGCTAGTGATCGAGAGGGGGGGTGAATAGATCACCTCTTTGAATTAAACGGATTTAAAATTTTATCAGAGATTTTAAACTTTGCGGAAAATTTCAGTCCCGAATCGACTTCCGTCTATTCTGAACCGCTGCTAGAAAGCCGGACACACGAGTTTAATGCTGGATTTGGATAAGAATGACAGAAATTATTAACACTAGAATCTTAGCTAATTGAATGCACTTATCATTAAAGTCTATTTCCAATGAATAAAACTTAGCTAACAATTTTGTCAAACAGTTGGTGTGTATGTGCTTAATGATGAACAATGGTGGACTTTAGTTTGAAAGTTTTCTTGCCACTATTGTATAGCAAAAGGTACAGCCACAACACACAAACTGATATTGCAAAACTTATGAAAACCTAAATAGAAGTAAGGAAAGAATACGATACGCAGAGATTTGGTAAGGAAGTTCCCCACGTCGTCCTCGCGTGTGGGTACGTCTCCCTCTCAATTTCAAATGAAATTGAGAACTGTAATTATCAATAATGTTGAATCCGTTGATACAAGGTTTTAATACACAGACAGAATTCTAACATTCAAGAACTTCTTCTTGTATGAAACCTCCACTTGATCTGAGCTCGATCAAGAATTTCCTGCAAGAAATTGCAAACAATTCACCGGTTCCACGACCTGTTTGCGAAATCCACCGATTTCCAAACGCAACGCTGCGGCTGAATCTGTTCTGCAAATGTGACTAACAAACCCTCAAGAACACTCCAGTTCTTGAAGGACAAACCAATTGGTTTTTCCTCGAAACCCCCTTCAATCTTCAACTCAGCTAGATCCTCGATCGTTCCACTGAAAACCTCAGCTAGATCCTTTATCGTACCACTGAATGTTATCTCGTTGATCCTTTAATCCAAAGAAGAAGAATGATTATGTGTTGATGTTCTTGAAGAAAAGAGATTGAGAAGATGAAGAAGATGAAGTCTCTTTCAGGTTTCTGATTGCTCCAAAACAATTGTTGCTACACTCCTTTGATCTTGTGTTCAACTGTTTTTCCCTCTCAGGATTCGTGTGTTTCACTGTTGTCATAACATTTCTTATATATGCAAAACAGAAGCTGTTAGAGCATAAAACAGACTTATGTATTGATACAAGAGGTTATGTATCGATACATACTGTAAGATTAATGAGTTTTTGGGGAATTTAAGTAAGCATGAATCGATGCATAATTCGTATGTATTGATACATAAGACATTTCAACTAACATGAATCGATGCATGATTCGTATGTATTGATACATAGGATTTTTCAACTAACATGAATCGATGCATAAGTCGTATGTATTGATACATGGGGCATTTCAACTAACATGCATCGATGCAAGGCTCGTATGGATCGATCCATAGAGCATTTTGCCTTTCCATGTATCGATACATGACTCGTATGGATCGATACATACTGAACAAAACAATTTTGTGGTTTACAACATGCTGTATGGATCGATGCATAGGATTATATGTTGATACGTACTGACACAAAATAGATTTTATGAGTTCTTTTAAGAGATGTATCAATGTGGGTCTTTATGTACGGTCATGCAACACTAGAATGGAATAAAAATACAAATGAATCATGTAGGATAATGCACAGCCAATATTTGGATGATGATCACACAATTTGCTATCATTCAAAATTTATTCAAAGTAAAGAATTTGCTCACAAAAAGAAGGGTAAATTTTGGGGTATTACATATGTACGGATAACGAGCTTAATGTGATTGCACCTGAATGAAAAGGACTTTGAGAAAACGAAAAGAAGGCCTAGGTATGTGGGGTAATGTGGATTGATTTGTATAGGAACGGAGCCTATGGCCGCATTTGTGGAAAGTGTCACTACAATATCCTTAGTTCGTTTCATTAGTACCTATCGATACATTCCTTGAATGAACTTAGAAGTCTCTTTGCCTTGAATTAACTCTAGTTGATACTGTTTTTCTTACATAAACTATAAAGAGTTTTGCTTGAGGACAAGCAAAGGTTTAAGTGTGGGAGAATTTGATCACACTGAATCACATCGTGTTTTTGACTCGGATTTCACATGTTTATTAGGACTTTATTATCATTTTGTTTGTATTATGCTCTCTTTTATGTTGTTTTCAGATATTTAGCTCTTTCGGACCCTTTCAGAAGAAACAAAGCAAAAAGACCTAAAATGAGGGTTTTTCGGCGAATATTGTACACATGGCGTTGCACATGGCAACCGTTATAGGAGAAGCTATGACTCATCAGCCCTCAACCAGGACGTAACCGCCACGTTCCCATGATTTTTCCCATTTCCACACATTGCAGGCGCCACCTTTGCAAATCACGTTCCCATTAAAGAGAAGTTGGAAGGCACCATGGTCTTTGCAAGTTGTTGAAATCCTCTATAAATAGTTTGTTCCATTTCATTTTCAAATGATCCAACTTAGTTTACAACACTAAGACTATATTCTTCATCTGTAAAAGCGGTAATCTGTCACATCGGGGGGTTATCGCACCTTAGTGAGATTGAGTTGGGTCACTTCGAGTTGTTGTCGTCTTTTTCTTCAGAGTCGGAGGTTTATTTTCCTTGTACCAGATTTAAAGCCTCTGTTTGGAGCAAGTTCTTATTTTATCACTTTTATTTAATTTCTGCCTCGCTTTACTTTATTTAATTTATGTCTACGCTTTACTTTATTTAATTTCTGTCTACACTTTACTTTATTTAATTTATGTATACGCTTTACTTTATTTAATTTCTGTCTCGCTTTATTTTATTTAATTTCTGTCTCGCTTTACTTTATTTAATTTCTGTCTACGCTTTACTTTATTTAAATTTTTTCCACGCTTTATTTTATTTATTTTACACGCTTTACTCGTTCTTTACGCCTCACATTCTAAAACAACTTTTCATCATGATCAATATCGTTGTGTTTGTTGGTATTACCATGTCTGGCTAAATCTTTTAAAGGTTAGAATGTAAGGATTGCGGTTAAAGAGATGTTTCACATATTGAATCTGTAGAAATACTTTAAAGGCTGTTTTGATTTTTAACTTGAGTTTTTTGAAACAAACTTGGTTAGTTTTAACTATTCAAGGAGTGCGAAAGCACCCTGGCTTAGTTAACTAGGAATTTTTATCACTTTAAGGAAAAACGATTTTTGAAACTGTTTTCGGACGCGTTGATAGATTTAAAATCAGGAAACTCCTTGGGTAAAACTTTCCAAATCAAAATCACCTTTCAACTAAGTTTACGAGTCTTATTTCTTAAAAATAAGTTTACTACTTTAGTTTTTTGCGCACCTTTCATAAGTGACAATAAAAGACCTTAATTTAAGGGTAAACTCGGTTCTGAATACGCGAAAGCGAGAGTTCCTGTTAAATGGATTCTTTTCAAGAGTAGAAAATATTGCCTCATAAGTAGTTCTATTTAGACAATCGAAACATAACTTAACTGACGTGAGATACATTCAAACCTGTCTTTATCTGCACTGCATTTATTATTTACCGTTATTTTGAAACACCAATATCTCTTTTATACCGCCTTAGATAAACATCGTAACGATAGTAATCGATAGATTGACGATTTGGTCTCTGTGGGATCGATATTCTTATATATTACTCCGACGCGATTCATACACTTGCGAATTCAACGATCAGTGGTGAAGAGCATTATCCTGGTGGTTCAGATCAGACAAAGCATTATTATTCAGATCAGAGAAGGAGAAGTTTTGATAGGTCAAATTCTCGTAGGAAATCAATGATGATTGGAGATGTTGATGAATTGACAATGATATCTAATGCCAAGGTTTCATCGGCCACAACCGAGTTATTCTATGGTGCAAAAGTCTTGATCACCGAGGAAGATTTGAGGGGTGCTAATCTGAATCCTAAGACCAATGGTATTGTTCATTCTGATTGTACTACAGGCTCTTCTTCTAAGGAAGCTTGTGATGTTGAAATTGGAGTTGATCAAAAGGGGCCGAATAAGTTTCACAAATGAGGAAAGTTGTGGAATAAATTGGGATTAATACAGAGGAGAAAAGAAGATAAGTTGGGAGAGAAAGAATGTGTTTCTGGTGATGTTGTTAATAAGCCGATTGCCGAGTCTTGGCAGAAGCTTAGGAGGGTTGTGTAGCACCTCAAATTTGCACCCCTCATTCATGCATTCATTTTTAGGTCATTTAAACATTTCATATTGCATTTCATCATGTCAATCAGAATTAGCTCCAAGAAGCTTGAATATCATCCAAGACACTTTGTGGGTTCTATCTGGGTGATCAATCAACACAAGGGAATGACTTGAGTTACTTCCAACATGTTCAAATGGGGCCTATTCATCATTTAAAACGCTAATCTGGAAGGAGCAAAAGTCTGTTCCTGAGTTGTCATGCTCGCTAGGCGAGTGGAGTGGTTCGCTTAGCGAATCTGAACTGTCGTGCTCGCTAGGCGAGCAAATTCTTCGCTAGGCGAAGCTCACGCGTTTTAAAAATATAACAGAAAAATCTTTGACTTGGACCTCTCTCATTTGAGCCCACAAAGCCACGAAAATCAGGTTATAAATTCTAGACTTCCATCTCCCAAAAATCGGAGAAGAGAAATAGAGAAGAGAAATAGCTAGAGAAGAAGCTAACAGAATTCAGAGCAGCCTCCGGACACTGAAGGAAAAACTCATTTGCACAGAGTCACCTATATCGATCCTCTCTCATATAAAACCTAAGATCGCTTTGCAAACCCCAATGGTGCAATTCAATTTCAATCGATCTCTCCAATCAGGTTTGCCCTATTTTCACTACTTTATGCTTTCAATTTGAAGTTTCTAAATGTATGAGGCATTATGGGTGAATTTGGAAGAGTGGGTATCGTTAGGTTTTGCATGTGGGTTTAAATATGCATGAATGAATATAGCAATGCCTTGAATGTTTGATCACTTAATTTTTGAGATGGATACCATAGGGTTTGGGGTTACTGAAATCGGACTGTTATCAAGGAAGAATCCAAAACCCGCAGGCATTCGCTAGCACCTCGCTAAGCGAACCTGTAGCGAAGCTTCGCTAGCACCTCGCTAAGCGAAGCAGTAGCGAGCATGACAGAAGTTGTTTTTTTGCTCTCTAATCTGTTTGGTGTTTGTTATGACATGCTTTCTCTTGCATCCGTGCACTATTTACCTGACGCTTTGTTGTTATGTTTCTTTTGTTTGGTGCAACTCTTGATTGCACCTCGTCTTGTTATTCTAACCTGTTTGTTGAGTTTTGTGAGGGCTTACATGACTCCTGAAGAGATAGCTTGCTTGGTATTCCACTTTATTTGTGGGATACCACTTGGAGATTTATTCTGATTACTTGTACTGACTTGCTTTCTTTGATGGTGCCAGCTTGAGAGATCTCTGGGTTTCTTGCTCCTTTAGTTGCTGTTACTTCGGATCTTTATCCGTGTGGTACTTTTACCTCTTTCCCGCATTTTACCGCTTTCTTAGCTGGAAGACCTCAATAGGAGGCAATGTTTTCTTTTGTTTGTTTACTTTTATGCTAAAGACCTCCATGAAGAGGCAATTGACGGATAAAAGGGATTAGTAGTCAATCCCCCATTATTCAGTGTGTCGTTCTTTATGCTCACACTACGTGTCGATGCTTTAAAACAAAAGCCCAAGATCTTTTGTCCTGTCGGTCAGTGGAGAGGGTTCCACCTTTCTGAATCCCCACTTTTTGTCATAAGCTCACCCTGTCCAGGGTTAAGAGCTATGAGGTCTTATCCTCACTACCCTTTTGATCTGCTCACCCTGACGTTCAGTGTCAGTGGTTAAGAGTCCGTTTGATTACCCTTCCATGGCTTGTTTGTCGAGGTTGATATGACCCCTCTTGACTAAAGCCCCACCCACATATGTTTGAGCCCCTTGTTGGCATGTTTACTTTATACATGTTTTTTTGTATGGTGTGATCGTCTCCCCATAGGATTGCTAGGCTTCGTATAGTCTCTCGTTTGCATGTCAATTAAGGTAGCACGGTGTCTCATTACGCGAAAAACCGGCGGGAAACGAAAACAACAGAGCCGCCACCGTGCGTTATTTATCCCAAAAGAGGGAAAGGAAACGCTCAGAGTAAACCTGGAAAAGACATGGTCTCGCGACCAAAGAGAATGGGATCGGGAGTCGGTTATGCGAAGGGAAGGTATTAGCACCCCTACGCATCCGTCGTACTCGACCGGATCCACACACAAAAGGAAGGAAGATGGTTGCTAAAACACTGCTCACACACACACTGGCTGAAAGAGACACAAGAAAACAAACGAAACTGACTCAGTAGGATATCGCATCCTGGGCCTACTTAGTCTATCAGGCATAGACATCAGAGTCGAAGTAGTTCGGACTGGGGAAAACATGCTCGCTAGGATATCGCATCCTATGCATACGTATCTTCTTGGACAAAGAAGAATCAGAGCACTCGTAGCTCGGCTCACGCACGCCAAACACAACAAGACACAAACACAGGAAACCGACTGCCAATCGCTGGACTTACGTCAGACTCCACACACAAATGGAAAACATGGGACCCGAATGCCAATCGCTGGACTTATATCAGCTTCCAAGAACACAACAACACACACAAAGGGGTTGAAAACAAAAAGGTTTCCCAGAGAGATCAGCTCATCTCCTGCCTACGTACCTCATCTGGTATGAGGATCAGGGCGACGTAGTTCCCCTTAACAGGGTCACATGACTAGCCTAACCAGATAACAAAGGGAGACACAACTAGGGAGGCTAGGACTCGAGCCTAGACGTTATCATGCAAAATCATCCCTAAGTTAAGGGTTCTAGCTAACTTGCACAGGGAGCAAGCCTATCCTAAAGCACAAGCAATAGCAAAGCAAACAATCACAAATAGCACACACTATATACACACAAGTGGGGCTCAAACAAGGGTGAGGCTGCAAAGGCAAGCCAACTGTACAGGGTAATGTTTTGCTCTTAACCACTGACATTGAGAGTCAGGGTGAAGCAGATGAAATGGAAGTGAAGATGAGACTTCACAGCTCTTATCCCTGGCCAGGGAGAGCTTCAGACAATGAAGTGTGGGTCCAGAAAGTGGGAACCCTTCTACACTTAAGACACTGACATAACTGTACAACTGTACAAGATCTTGGGTTAATATTCCAATACATCAACACAGTGGTGTGAGCAGAGGGATGACTCAACAAGAATAGCAGGAGATAGATTGCATATCTCTTGGGTTCTGCCAATTACCTTAACAAAGGTCTTTACCTGCTTGGGGACAAAAATAAACAAGCACAAACATTGCCTCTTAAGGAGGACTTCAGACAGGTGCCTGGCCAGGTAACAGACCAGGTCTTCCAGACTACATGGAGAAGAGCTCATTATACCTCAAATGCTAATGCTATCAAGCAAAGCAAAGCAAGTTCTCAGTGGAACTAAAGCAACTAAGGTACCTGAAATCAATCCAATACAATCAGTACTCAGACAAACCAACATTAAACAGCAAAGGGTTAACAGTTAATCTGTACAGTCAAACACAATCACAATGCACAAAGGTGCAACCCATGAGGCACAAAACCAAGTCTTATAACCTACAAAACAAACCAATTATTAGTCATAAACAATCAAGAAAGCAACTCCAAATGAGGCACACCATCAAGCATAAGCACTTGTGCTATTAACCTGAAATACAACTCAAAAGTGAGAGCACAAACCACTAGTCTAAGACTAGGGCCAAAATGAGATCAAATCATCAAAACAGAACATGAAACTTATCAAAGACCAATATCAAACAATTAAGAATCAAATCCAATTGGTCTCACGTTCATATCATTCATCAATATCATTTCATGAACAAAATAGCACAAAGCATGCAAATAGAAGCTCAAAGGAGCCAACAGAATGGATCAACTCAAATCCAATCACAAACATCTCATTAAATCCTAAAATAATTCATGATCAAACATCCTCCATAACATGATAAGCACACCAAATTTCAGCTCATTTGGATCAAGGTAAATAGGTCAATGAAATTCAAAAAGTCAAGGCAAGTTTAAGCAAGCTCATACAAAGCATCAAAACATGAATCAACTTCAACCAATCATAAAACAGTGACAACACATGATAAATGAATGAGATCAAAGCCATGGCAAACTTCAATATGTCTAGAATACACATGCCAAATTTCAAATTCATCCAATAAACCACAAGAATTTCCCAAATCAAATGAAAACATGACTCACAAAAAGTCAACAATTGGTAAAGCAGGGGAGAAATTATCAAACAAATTGAAAATGAACTCAATAAATCCAGGAAAACTCACATGTATTCTCAACATTCATATGATCAATCATGCAAAAATCCAGCTCAATTCAAGGTCCACAAGCATGGCAAATAAAATCAAGAAGATGCACAATGAATGGCATGGCACAAAATGTAACACCTCCAAAGATCATGTCATAACTCTCAATCCAGGAACCCAAAAATTACAAACCACATATCAAAATGCTCCTTAAGATGTCTAGAACATGCTTGTAAAGTTTCAAAAATTTCTTATTAAGTCTCATCATTTCAAGAACAAAAGAGTGATCAAGGTGCACAAAAGGACACATTCAAACAAGCCCTAGCCAAATAATTTTTCCACACGTGCACAACATGATTAAAAATAACCAAAAAATAGAGCACATCAGAAGGAGAATGGCACAAAAAATTTCATCAAATTTGGATTAAAATTGGAAGAGTTATCATTTTTTGAATGCAAAAGAAAATTAAAAAAAAGTGTGAAGGCATGGCATGTAATCATATGAACAAGTGAATGAAAATAATGCAAAGGCCATGAAAAAGTGTAGCATAGGGGAATCGAACCCCAGGCAATTCCAAGTGAGCGCGTTTCCATTAGGAAACGCTGCGTTTAAATAAAACACAAGGCGCTCCCTGATTGGCTGATTGGCGCGGGAAACAACAATTTGAAAGCCAGGCCAGGAAATTCAGATCAAAACACGTTTTGGACGTGTTCTTGAGCGTGTTCATCCAAGTTCATCACCAGAAATCATCAAGAACAAATCATCATGAAAATTGGCAAACTATATATCATTGAACGCGTCTCCTCAAGCACATCCACAATATCCACATGATTCAACCTAATTCTAAGTATATCAACGGGATCGATCAAATTAAGTTTTGACATCAAACCTTCAAATCTAGATTTCTCACTCAATACCTAATGGAATTCAATTCTACAAGTCGCATGCTACTCTATGATCGAAGATCTACACAAGCCATATTATAATTTCATCAATGAAAGAATTCGAGATCTCACCTCTTGGAATGGCAGCTGCTTGATTTGATGATTTCCAAGCTTGAATTGATGAAACAGATGTGAATTAATGTTCTAGGAAGTGAATGGAGCAAGTACTTCAGCTCAATTATGCACCAGATCCAAGAATGCTCAAAATGCCATGGATGAACTTGATGATGACAGCTGCGATTTCTCAATGCTTTTGCCAATGTTTTGTGCAACAGTTCCTCACAAGTACCTGCAGAAGATGGATCAAACAAGAACAAGCACAATGGATGATGAATTTTAATGGAAATGGTGAAAAAAGTGTGAAAAAGTTTTGGAGAAAATTGAGAGAATTTGATGATTTTCTGTTAGATCTGAGAAAATGAGATTGTGATTAGGAGTTTCTGTTATGATTAGAGACTTTATATGGTATGCTAATCCGAATGCTAATCAAGATTAAGCAAATATGATGTGAATTAGCAAAGTGCAATTTTCATGTAATTGGCCAAAATGACCTTTTTAAAATGCAACCAATGTAACAGTGCAAATACCATTCAAGCAAGTCCAAATTGATGTTTATGATGTGTTAGAAGTGGTTTGGAGTGCAAATGCCATGTATTTTTCAAAAACACATTTTTTCTCACCAAAATGCAAATTAGTCCACTTGAAAAATGCCATTTTGATGTGTTGATTTTTGATGAAATGTAATGATGCAATGTGATAGTACATGTCAAATGTGACTTTCTCAAAAAAGAATCACCCAATTTGGCCAAATGGTTCATGAGTTATGCCACTTTGAAGTTCAACATTTTCTGAAAATGATTTGATCATAACTTGCCAACCACACATGAGAAATGCATGTTCTTGGACTTTTTGGAAAGGTGAGAACAAGAGCTTCAACTTTCATGTTGGACAAAATTACATTTGAAGCTTGTATGATGAAGTAATTTTGAGGAGAAGAACTTTCCATTTTGGGCAGTTTGAAATTACAGGTCACCTGCTATTTTTGGAAACTTTTTGTCTGACCTCAAATTCTTCAACCTTGATCTTTGGTATGTCAAATTCGACTTATATGGACATGAATGAGGCCTTTCAAACCATCTCACACCTTCCAATCCATAAAGTCAGGCGCAGTTGACCACAGTTGACCACAGTTGACTTTCTAGGGTTTCTGAGGAAATTCAGCTTGACTGTTGAGCTTTGATCATCCAATCTTTGGCCAAACCACTTCAAAATGATCCTTGGACCATAGGAACTTGATAAACCAACCCTAGGGCCTTGTCTCAATGGAAATGGCTCATGCTTGCTTGCTTGACCTGATCTTCTGACCAGTTTGACCTAATTTGTCAGTGGAACTTGCACTTGGACAAATGGCCATGCAATGTTATGCAATGGACTTTGTTATGTTAATGACCTACAAATTAAAATTTATGTACAAAAGGTAGGTGCAAATTTGAGGTGCTACAGCTGCCCCTATTCAATCAACTGGGAACCCGAACGGATGAGAGCAACGGCTATCAGACTTTCAGGGTAAACAGGGATTGAATACCAAGAACCGTAGAAATTTGCACACTGCTGGGAATTTTTGTTTTCTTTCTTTTCAGAGGTACAACCACATCCAGGCATCGACACACGACGACTGGGATCAGAAATCACCTCAACTAGATGCCAACGGACAACTAGGAAAAACTCAACGTTTACCAAGACCAACGGAGAGGTAAATCAACTGGGGACGACCAGGAAAAACTCTACTGGGGACGACCAGGAAAAACTCGACGTTTACCAAAACCAACGGAGAGGTAGCCAGACATCAACGGATGAATGGGAAGACTCGACCAGACGTCAACGGACGAAAGGGAGAAGCTCGACGTTTATCGACACCAACGGAGAAGGAGAATCAACTGGGGACGACCAGGAAAACTCGACCAGACGTCATCGGACGAAAGGGAGACTCCACGTTTATCGACACCAACGGAGAAGGAGAATCAACTGGGGACGACCAGGAAAACTCGACCAGACGTCATCGGACGAAAGGGAGACAACAACCGGAAACCGAATAGGACGTCTACTGGGGATTCTGGCTGGGAATCAACCAGACATTAATGAATGACTGGGAAAAGGGTATACAATCAGACGTCAACGGACGAATGAGAAAAACTCAACGTTTATCGAAACCAACGGAGAGGTAAATCCACTTGGGGAAGGGTACAACTAAACGTCATAGGACGAATAGGAAAAACTCAACGTTTATCGACACCAACGGAGAGGAGGAAACTCTGAGGGGAATCACCTGGCATTACCAAATGATCTGTGGGGAATAAGCAACTAGACGTCAACAGACGCATAGGAAAAACTCGACGTTTATCGACACCAACGGAGAGGAGAAATCTTCTGGGGAAGGGATAATAAACACAACCAAATCATCAACGGATGATCGGGAAAAACTCGACGTTTATCGACACCAACGGAGAGGAGAAACCACTTCACTAGGGAAGGAGGACGACGTTACGAACATCGCAAGATGATGTTGACCGACACCAACGGAGACCAGACACTTACGCATGACTGGGAAAGCACCGAAAGATGGTGTTTACCGACACCAAAGAATACCAGACACTTACGCATGACTGGGAAATCACCGGAAGATGGTGTTTACCGACACCAAAGAAACAACACACGCGGGTGCTGACAGGATACTGACATTTACATGTCTGGGCGATACACACTTGCAGGGGGTCTCACTCGGGAGAAATAGGCTTCCCTTTCACCAACGGATGAGGAAATAAACCTCGGTGGGGATTGTCAACATCAAAAGCTGACTGGAGCAACTGTAGCAACGTGCTGTACAGGTTGAACAAAAATCCGCCTCTGCCGGGGATACGGTCCGATGGGTTTCGAACACATGAATGCATATGTTTGAATTTTTCTATGGCGTAATGCTCCATATCGAATGGAAATGCTACGCGGTTTGAGGATGCAATGATTTCTATATGCAAAATGCAAAACTGGCTGGGGAGCCAAAAGATCAGATACTCCAACTCTGTGGGGAGACTCTGCTTGAAGAAAACTCTGCGGGGAGAGCCCTATTGGGGAATGCTCTACGGAGAAAGCACCGACTTCTCACTCCTGCTAGAGAAAACAAAACTGTTGCCGGGGAAAGGATAGACTCCGCTGGGGAACATCCTTCACGGGACCCAACCCACTTGGGGACTCCACTCGGGAAGCAAACACCACAATTCTGCTGGGGAAGGTACACCAGGCAACTCTTTGGGGATTAATCAACATTGTTCCTCTGGGGGAAGTAAACTAGGCCAATCTCTGGTGAAAATACTCGCTGAGGAGTAACAAGACAATCTTACTGGGGAATGATAAAGCGACTTCGCTGGGGAAGACCCAACCAAACCTCAGGTAGGATAGCTTTGGGGAATAACTGCTACTCCGCCGGGGACGACCCACACCATCCACAAGTAGGATAAACTCAACAGGGGATGCAAATATCAATCTGCTACGGAAACTCGTCCGATCCACAGGTAGGATGAACTCTGCTGGAGAAATATTTCATTGAAACCCGCTCCACTCGGGGAACTTGCTGAGGAAGCAATCCCAATCTCTACTCGGGAGATCTGCTAGGGAAATCCACCCTGTTGGGGATAACACACCTCTCTGCTGAGGAAGAACAACATCCTGGTGGGGAAATCATCATAACAGACTCTGTGCTGGGGAGAGACATCCACAACCCTGCTGAGGATGAGCGTTCACGGCCATGCTGGGGATAACAGCATCACAAACCCGACTGCTAGGGAAGCAACATTGAAACTCAGTGGGGAGCTCAAGTGGGGAAGTACCCACCAGGCACTCAGCTGGGGATAGGCAATCCTTAGATCTGCTGAGGAATAGCAGGCACTATCCATGGACACCTCGGCAGGGGAACATAGCTCTGATAACTCTCAACTAGCTTGGGGGAAAGTATCTGCTGGGGAAGCGTCCTCAGCCCTTAAGACATTCTGCCCCTACCCCTCCCACTGGGGACATGGCAACCTCCAGGCTTACTGAGGAGACACCGATCTCGAATCGGCTAGGGGAATAATACTTTCAGACCCACTGGGGAGATAAGGCTCATTTGGCATAGGATGCCGGCTGACCCATCGAACACCGGTATTCACCATCCACCCACAGTGTCGACTTTCCACTTTTAAGAACTCCCAGACTCATCTGGACTTTTCTGCTCCATCATCTTGTATCCTCAACTCATCCGTACTCCACAGGGATCGAACTCTTGAGATCTATACAAACTTACCAATCATCAGACTTTGAAGAGTCTTCTTGATTACCCTTCCAGGATCGTCGTCGTAATCCTTCACCGTCTTTTCCCCATTCGTCTATCCCTTGCCCCTGGTCGGCTCTGTAGAGATCTCTTGTCAAAAAGGGTTCATATTACCATCGGCAAGTGAATGAAGGCATCTAACAGTACCTGCACCAGAGATCGTCAGATAAAAGCGTGCCCCATGTATGCCCCAGGCGTTCCAATATTTCAACACCTAGGTCATTCAAACTTCCGAGTAAGATTTCCAGATTTCAATCTCATAAGCATGCATCGGAAGGGACCTCTATGTTTCAAAATGCAAATATTCTTATCAAAATAAACGGATGTTTTCGTAATCAAAACGGTAATGACACAAAAACAAAATTTATTTGACTGAACACACACTTTTTGGCTGAAACATAAAAGGATAGCTCAAAACCGAGCGACATACAGGAAGCAAACCCTGAAAAGAGGTGATTGCGTACCAAAGGAAAAACTCTATCCTAGTGGCAATGTGAAACCGTGATCTCATTGGGTTCCAACTTGGTCACACCTCATATGTCCTCAAGACTTTCCGCATTTCCTGTTTGTTGAACAAGACGCTTCCGATCGATCTCCGTCGGAGATTATCCAAGTCATCATGAGCACAAACGATCATGCTGGACGCAGTTGTTCGTTCAATCCCTCTTTTGCCTGGACTGCCCTTTCGAGTTTCAGTCCACCGGGATACCCTTTTTTGCCCAAGTCGCCCTTGTGGGGTTTTCAACTTGCCGGGTGTACAGTTTTTTCTTTTAGTATCCCTAACTTTTGCCCGAACCTTTTTCCTTTTTCTTGGTTCGCCGGGATGCCCATTTTTGCCTGGACTCTTTATTCTTTTTGTCCAGCGGGTCTCTTTCACGAAGTATTTTCTAACTGCGTCCGCATTCACAGGGAATGGAAAGTCGTCGTCATCCGTGGTCGTTGACAACAAAGCTCTGCCAGAGAAAACCTTCTTAACCACGAATGGACATTCATAACTGTTTATCCATTTGCCCCACATTCATCTTGAGGAGGAAGGATCCTTTTCAACACCAGCTTTCCCACGTGGTACGCACGAGGTCACATTTCTCGGTCAACAACACGCTTCATTCACCGGGTGCAACTGCCCCATGACAAGTAACTGCCAACCCTTTTCCTCAGTTGGGCTCAACGTGTCATACCGAATCCTTTATCCACTCAACCTTCTCTAATCAGGACATCAGATGGTAGCATTAATTCCTTCCCATACACCTGTGAGGAAGACACTACTCCCAGTAGATGCACATCCCAAGGTTCAATACCCAGGATACAGACTTTATGTTCAGCCACCATTGTTGGTGCAACCAACTGTGATCCGGGAAGCACTACCTCATTCACCTTAACCTCCCCATCAGACATCAGAACCCGTTCGGGTTCAGGGTCAGGCCCCTCCTCCGGGATCGGTCACTCTCAATCTTTCGATTTGAGTACCTCGAGATGTCCTCATCAGGGACCTCAAACTTCCTTGGTCGATAACCCTCCATGGGTTGCCGGCGAGACAATCGAGCCTTACACTCCCCTTACTACTTTCCGGGAGGTACTTTGAACACCATGTTCAGTCAACATCATTTGCCCTCTGCAACCCATCCGGTCACTGCTAGCTTCTCAAGCACATACCTGATCAGATCCATTTTGGACATCCACAAAGTGGTATGAATCAGCATACACTGTCTCAGTCGGCGAGCAGCCTATGCCAAAGTACATCAAGTCTTTTCGAACAGTGAGTGTATTGTTTCACAGTCGATGAACTTTTTGCTTAGGTAAATTGGATGCTCTTTTCGACAAGACTAGTCATACTGACTCAATACGCACCTCATAGATCCCTCGAGGGCTGTCAAGTAATGGATTAACAATTGTTCCTTCCCACGGGAGGCATCAGAATCAGAGGTTCCTGCAACTTATCTTTTTTCATTTTCCAGTGCCCCTTGGCAATCATCATCCTACCTGACCGTTTGATCTCTTCTTCTTTTTTTGTTTTCGGTTCAGGCATTTTTTTTCTCTTTTTTTTTTGCAGGATCAACCTTGATTCCTCTGGTTTGCTCACAACAAGCCTCGGTAGCTTGACGGACAGCACTCCATAAGTGCACTGATTCAGACTCAACAGTACGAGTTATCTCAACCGGTCAAACAACTTGCCCCGGTCTACCGGATGCCCCTCCTGTTTGGGACTTTGTCATCATGTCCTCAACATGGTATTCGCTTTCACGATGACTCATATCATGAAACAAAGTCAACTCTAACCTTCGGTACATGGCACTGGCCTCTCGAGACTGAATGGCATCACCTCATAACAAAGAGGTGCCCCTTTGTGTGATGGACATGGTTTACTTCATACCATATGGCAGCAATTCAATCTGGTTTTGGCCAAGAAGCCCCATCATGAAGGTAAACACTGAGAATTGAGCATTATAATCAACCAATACCTCATTGTGACGTATGGGGAATTCATCTTTCAGATTAGCTCTGTTCACATCTTGGTGGTCCACACACATTCTCTCTTTCTCATCCTTTTCTGGCCTCAGCTTCCGCTTCTCCAGAGAACAATCTTCTCTTAATGGTAGCTTGTGCCCCCACAACATTGGTACTTCACCTGGTGTATCTTGATACAGCCGGGCACAAATATCAACCTGCTCTTTCAACAGGGCTACCATTCTGCTCTCGACTTGCCTCTGAAGCGGCCTCAACTTTCCCTTTCTGACCTTGGCGGTGCTTGAAACAACAATTCTGAAACACTCCTCATGTGGTTGAATCACCTTCTCCTCTTGTTTCAACAACCTGGCTAATTCCAGCAGATCACAATCTTCTGCGCCTTCTTCCTTGGCATGATAGATCGGATTGTCGAAGTCATACAGAGGTGTAACCAAATTGTTATCGATGAGATCAGAAGAGTAATCACTTGTGAGGTGAGACAAATTCAAAAGGAAATAGAACGAAAAACATTGCCATTTATTTGTTTTTAAAACTGCAAAAATAAATGAAAAACAGGGAACACCGCTTTTAACTACAAAAACATCCATTTATTACTGATGCAAAATGTTGCAAAATGAAACACATGAGGTGGCCCTTACAATGGACCATTACGTTTCGGGCAAAACGTATGGCTTTCATGCAAACAAAATTAAAAACCAGAAATACTACACTTCCGGATGAGTGACAGTGATGCTTTTGGAGGCCTCCCAGTTGCCTGGTACGCACGACTTTATCCACAACTCGAGTTCGCGGTCACTGTCGATCTCTTCACCCACTGAACGGGCATGACCAGAATCCAACATTCCTGCACTGACGAAGATATACGGTGGACGACGTCCTCTGTTTGGTCTAGACGACTCTTGATCCGGATAACCAATCCCGAACATGTCTGCCTTTACCACTATGTCAATGATCCTGCCCCAGCCTTGGGCCTCTTGGTTCTTCACCACCTCCAGAGCTTGCTTATAAGAAGAAATGGACAGCTTCTTCTCTTTCTCATCAACAAAAGCACTCTCCACCTTGACGGTTTCAATTGTTTGACTGGGAGTTTCAACTTTTTCACTGTCCAGTTCTACTTCCTTCATCATCTGGGTCGTTTCCTCCATCAATACACTCCCTTCTGTGGTGACGGCTACACAACAATTATCAACAGCAGGGAAAGCTTCATCCTTCAACAGAGGTTTTGGGACCACAGGCATCGGAACCTTTAACTGATCCTCTTCAGTCACCTCTATCCCTCTCTTGGCTTTCTTCACCATTTTGACTTTCACAGGACCCTGCCTGGGTACGGGGTTAACATCCCCATGCATTATCTGTGTTAAGCTGATGGTCTTAGAGTCCACCATGTCCTGGACGACATGCTTAAAAGCTCTACAGCCCTCAATGTTGTGCCCGGGCATCTCAGAATGAAACTCACAACTGGCATTCTCATCATAGTGTGCAGACCTCTTCTGTCGTTCTATGGGAATCAATATCCTTGGCCGGACCAAACCAAGATCCATCAACCTTTGGAACAAAAGGGCATAAGTCACAGGTGGCTCCTCAAACTGACGATCCTCCTTCTTCTTCTTCACCTGGCTCCTAGCTCTCGGTGCTTTTTGTTGAGGTGGCGGTTGTTGCTGTTGAGCAGGTGGATTACCCACAGGAGTGGTTACAGTGGCAGCATAAGGATGATAACGATCCTGACTGCGTTCCCTTTTTATCGGCATACCAACCGATTCAACCTCCTTTTTGAACGGACCACTGTCAGAGGGTTTCTTTACTACAGTGCCAGAAGCTTTGTTCACTTCAGTTGACAGAGACTTCCCCTGAACTTTCTCCACTATCAGCCACTTCTCAATCTTTTCCAATCTCTCAGACATGGATTTCTGCCCCAAGGCAAGCCCTTGCACAATACTGAACAATCCCCTCATCATCTCTTTCAGTTCGAGGATGTCGGCGTTGGGAGGATCCATCAGCTTGGATTTGTTGACCCCCAGCAGGTTATCTGAACAAACGAGCTATGTGCACCGGTTGAATACTGAAACCTACAAAACAACAAATGGGTTAGTATGACTCACACATGCAATGTCTGTCCATACTAGGAATATTCTGTCCTTTGATTCCGGTTTCATCGAGACAGATAAAATTTTATCAACAACATTCTGACATCTGGATGTCTCTCGACCTGAGTCTCAATTAAAAAAATAATGGACCCTGAGTACGGACAGACATGAGTTGAATGCAGATGAATGCGAAATGATATGATGCCAATGCATGAATGCAGGCCACTGTGCCACCAAGTCATCTGAAGACCCATTATTTCTCTGAACCAGCCACATCTGTGGGACCAAGTCACCATAAATCCAACTTGGGGAGTTCCGAAATAAACGGAACCGGAGATTACCTCACTATCTTCACAGGAACATCCACTGAACGGATGACAAACGGATCCTCTGAACAAGTACTCTCAACTCATCCCGGGGATCCGAAATAAACGGAACCCGTTGATAAACCACGGACAGAACTCTGGCGTCCCAGAAATAAATGTCCACAATTCACAGTCACCATCAGTACACAGAGTCACCAACAAGTCACCAACAGATCAGCAATTGTACCTGTAATGATCATTCCCTCCCCACTCACGGGTGTCATCTAGGTCAGGGTAAGCTCGAGAGAAACGCAGCATAAATAACCTTTCGCAGAATATCATCCTGTGCACACCCGATGTATGCACCGATAATATCCCACCAGGGTCTGAACTGCTCGTGATATCAATGTTCCTCTAAGTGGCGCATACCACCCGCTTCCCATGAATCACTCTATTCCTAGGTTTCCTAGATTTCACTCATAGCCTGGGTATTGCGCCTTTTACCTCGAGTAACTCTCACCCCCAATCAGAGAAACACAGCACAACCAGCAGATGAATATGAATGAATGCAAACATTAATGCACACAATAAATGCAAACAATAAATGAAATGAATGCAATAAATAGCAGCACAGAGCAACCAAAACCCTAACCTAGAGAACGCTAGGAGAGACTCGCTTAAGGAAGATGGACCAGCAAGAGGTCAACTTCTCTTTAGTCCCCAGCAGAGTCGCCAACTGTCGCATTACGCGAAAAACCGGCGGGAAACGAAAACAACAGAGCCGCCACCGTGCGTTATTTATCCCAAAAGAGGGAAAGGAAACGCTCAGAGTAAACCTGGAAAAGACATGGTCTCGCGACCAAAGAGAATGGGATCGGGAGTCGGTTATGCGAAGGGAAGGTATTAGCACCCCTACGCATCCGTCGTACTCGACGGGATCCACGCACAAAAGGAAGGAAGATGGTTGCTAAAACACTGCTCACACACACACACTGGCTGAAAGAGACACAAGAAAACAAACGAAACTGACTCGGCAGGATATCGCATCCTGGGCCTACTTAGTCTATCAGGCATAGACATCAGAGTCGAAGTAGTTCGGACTGGGGAAAACATGCTCGCTAGGATATCATCATATGCATACGTATCTTCTTGGACAAAGAAGAATCAGAGCACTCGTAGCTCGGCTCACGCACGCCAAACACAACAAGACACAAACACAGGAAACCGACTGCCAATCGCTGGACTTACGTCAGACTCCACACATAAATGGAAAACATGGGACCCGAATGCCAATCACCGGACTTATATCAGCGCCCGAACCAAAACAAACCCACACTGGAACCCGAATGCCAATCGCTGGACTTATATCAGCTTCCAAGCACACAACAACACACACAAAGGGGTTGAAAACAAAAAGGTTGCCCGGAGAGATCAGCTCATCTCCTGCCTACGTACCTCATCTGGTATGAGGATCAGGGCGACGTAGTTCCCCTTAACAGGGTCACAGGACTAGCCTAACCAGATAACAAAAGGAGACACAACTAGGGAGGCTACGACTCGAGCCTAGAGGTTATCATGCAAAATCATCCCTAAGTTAAGGGTTCTAGCTAACTTGCACAGGGAGCAAGCCTATCCTAAAGCACAAGCAATAGCAAAGCAAACAATCACAAATAGCACACACTATATACACACAAGTGGGGCTCAAACAAGGGTGAGGCTGCAAAGGCAAGCCAACTGTACAGGGTAATGTTTTGCTCTTAACCACTGACATTGAGAGTCAGGGTGAAGCAGATGAAATGGAAGTGAAGATGAGACTTCACAGCTCTTATCCCTGGCCAGGGAGAGCTTCAGACAATAAAGTGTGGGTCCAGAAAGTGGGAACCCTTCTACACTTAAGACACTGACACAACTGTACAACTGTACAAGATCTTGGGTTAATATCCCAATGCATCAACACAGTGGTGTGAGCAGAGGGATGACTCAACAAGAATAGCAGGAGATAGATTGCATATCTCTTGGGTTCTGCCAATTGCCTTAACAAAGGTCTTTACCTGCTTGGGGACAAAAATAAACAAGCACAAACATTGCCTCTTAAGGAGGACTTCAGACAGGTGCCTGGCCAGGTAACAGACCAGGTCTTCCAGACTACATGGAGAAGAGCTCATTATACCTCAAATGCTAATGCTATCAAGCAAAGCAAAGCAAGTTCTCAGTGGAACTAAAGCAACTAAGGTACCTGAAATCAATCCAATACAATCAGTACTCAGACAAACCAACATTAAACAGCAAAGGGTTAACAGTTAATCTGTACAGTCAAACACAATCACAATGCACAAAGGTGCAAGCCATGAGGCACAAAACCAAGTCTTATAACCTACAAAACAAACCAATGATTAGTCATAAACAATCAAGAAAGCAACTCCAAATGAGGCACACCATCAAGCATAAGCACTTGTGCTATTAACCTGAAATACAACTCAAAAGTGAGAGCACAAACCACTAGTCTAAGACTAGGGCCAAAATGAGATCAAATCATCAAAACAGAACATGAAACTTATCAAAGACCAAGATCAAACAATGAAGAATCAAATCCAATTGGTCTCATGTTCATATCATTCATCAATATCATTTCATGAACAAAATAGCACAAAGCATGCAAATAGAAGCTCAAAGGAGCCAACAAAATGGCTCAACTCAAATCCAATCACAAACATCACATTAAATCCTCAAATAATTCATGATCAAACATCCTCCATAACATGATAAGCACACCAAATTTCAGCTCATTTGGATCAAGGTAAATAGGTCAATGAAATTCAAAAAGTCAAGGCAAGTTTAAGCAAGCTCATACAAAGCATCAAAACATGAATCAACTTCAACCAATCATAAAACAGTGACAACACATGATAAATGAATGAGATCAAATCCATGGAAAACTTCAATATGTCTAGAATACACATGCCAAATTTCAAATTCATCCAATAAACCACAAGAATTTCCCAAATCAAATGAAAACATGACTCACAAAAAGTCAACAATTGGTAAAGCAGGGGAGAAATTATCAAACAAATTGAAAATGAACTCAATAAATCCAGGAAAATTCACATGTATTCTCAACATTCATATGATCAATCATACAAAAATCCAGCTCAATTCAAGGTCCACAAGCATGGCAAATAAAATCAAGAAGATGCACAATGAATGGCATGGCACAAAATGTA
The DNA here is from genome assembly GCF_024323335.1 of Lathyrus oleraceus. Lineage (NCBI taxonomy): Eukaryota > Viridiplantae > Streptophyta > Magnoliopsida > Fabales > Fabaceae > Lathyrus > Lathyrus oleraceus. Next base: position 8,224,854 of record NC_066585.1, read on the forward strand.
ACACCTCCAAAGATCATGTCATAACTCTCAATCCAGGAACTTAAAAATTACAAACCACATATCAAAATGCTCCTTAAGATGTCTAGAACATGCTTGTAAAGTTTCAAAAATTTCTTATTAAGTCTCATCATTTCATGAACAAAAGAGTGATCAAGGTGCACAAAAGGACACATTCAAACAAGCCCTAGCCAAATAATTTTTCCACACGTGCACAACATGATTAAAAATAACCAAAAAATAGAGCACATCAGAAGGAGAATGGCACAAAAAATTTCATCAAATTTGGATTAAAATTGGAAGAGTTATCATTTTTTGAATGCAAAAGAAAATTAAAAAAAAGTGTGAAGGCATGGCATGTAATCATATGAACAAGTGAATGAAAATAATGCAAAGGCCATGAAAAAGTGTAGCATAGGGGAATCGAACCCCAGGCAATTCCATGTGAGCGCGTTTCCATTAGGAAACGCTGCGTTTAAATAAAACACAAGGCGCTCCCTGATTGGCTGATTGGCGCGGGAAACAACAATTTGAAAGCCAGGCCAGGAAATTCAGATCAAAACACGTTCTGGACGTGTTCTTGAGCGTGTTCATCCAAGTTCATCACCAGAAATCATCAAGAACAAATCATCATGAAAATTGGCAAACTATATATCATTGAACGCGTCTCCTCAAGCACATCCACAATATCCACATGATTCAACCTAATTCTAAGTATATCAACGGGATCGATCAAATTAAGTTTTGACATCAAACCTTCAAATCCAGATTTCTCACTCAATACCTAATGGAATTCAATTCTACAAGTCGCATGCTACTCTATGATCGAAGATCTACACAAGCCATATTATAATTTCATCAATGAAAGAATTCGAGATCTCACCTCTTGGAATGGCAGCTGTTTGATTTGATGATTTCCAAGCTTGAATTGATGAAACAGATGTGAATTAATGTTCTAGGAAGTGAATGGAGCAAGTACTTCAGCTCAATTATGCACCAGATCCAAGAATGCTCAAAATGCCATGGATGAACTTGATGATGACAGCTGCGATTTCTCAATGCTTTTGCCAATGTTTTGTGCAACAGTTCCTCACAAGTACCTGCAGAAGATGGATCAAACAAGAACAAGCACAATGGATGATGAATTTCAATGGAAATGGTGAAAAAAGTGTGAAAAAGTTTTGGAGAAAATTGAGAGAATTTGATGATTTTCTGTTAGATCTGAGAAAATGAGATTGTGATTAGGAGTTTCTGTTATGATTAGAGACTTTATATGGTATGCTAATCCGAATGCTAATCAAGATTAAGCAAATATGATGTGAATTAGCAAAGTGCAATTTTCATGTAATTGGCCAAAATGACCTTTTTAAAATGCAGCCAATGTAACAGTGCAAATACCATTCAAGCAAGTCCAAATTGATGTTTATGATGTGTTAGAAGTGGTTTGGAGTGCAAATGCCATGTATTTTTCAAAAACACATTTTTTTCACCAAAATGCAAATTAGTCCACTTGAAAAATGCCATTTTGATGTGTTGATTTTTGATGAAATGTAATGATGCAATGTGATAGTACATGTCAAATGTGACTTGCTCAAAAAAGAATCACCCAATTTGGCCAAATGGTTCATGAGTTATGCCACTTTGAAGTTCAACATTTTCTGAAAATGATTTGATCATAACTTGCCAACCACACATGAGAAATGCATGTTCTTGGACTTTTTGGAAAGGTGAGAATAAGATCTTCAACTTTCATGTTGGACAAAATTCCATTTGAAGCTTGTATGATGAAGTAATTTTGAGGAGAAGAACTTTCCATTTTGGGCAGTTTGAAATTACAGGTCACCTGCTATTTTTGGAAACTTTTTGTCTGACCTCAAATTCTTCAACCTTGATCTTTGGTATGTCAAATGAGACTTATATGGACATGAATGAGGCCTTTCAAACCATCTCACACCTTCCAATCCATAAAGTCAGGCACAGTTGACTTTCTAGGGTTTCTGAGGAAATTCAGCTTGACTGTTGAGCTTTGATCATCCAATCTTTGGCCAAACCACTTCAAAATGATCCTTGGACCATATGAACTTGATAAACCAACCCTAGGGCCTTGTCTCAATGGAAATGGCTCATGGTTGCTTGCTTGACCTGATCTCCTGACCAGTTTGACCTAATTTGTCAGTGGAACTTGCACTTGGGCAAATGGCCATGCAATGTTATGCAATGGACTTTGTTATGTTAATGACATACAAATGAAAATGTATGTACAAAAGGTAGGTGCAAATTTGAGGTGCTACACATGGTTCCTTCGTCTAGGACTTCCTTTTTGCATGAGCATTCCTAAAAAACACAAACAAACTCATTGGTTTTTCTTCTCCTAAGAACATGTTAACTCCTTCTACTACAGGCGAGTAAGTCTCCAAAGGTTGAGTATCCGGTAGATTGCGTAGTAACGTCGTTCACCTAAAAAACACAAAACAGACAAATAGGTCAGTCGAACTACGGTTTGCTCTGATTCTCATTCCAGATGAGATACGTAGGCATCAGAAGCGATGTCTTAGCGAGCACACTCCTCTTTAACCCATAGGTAGCCGAGCTACGAAGACTCTGATTCTCATATTCAAATGAGATACGTATGCAGTGGATGCGACATCCGTGCGAGTCATTTTCTTTTTACCTCTCTTTTAGTAAACAGTACATTAGATAAACCCACGTCCTTTAGACAAGAACAACAAGAGTGGATCTCGTAGAGTACTACAGATGCGTAGGGGTGCTAATACCTTCCCTTCGCATAATCGACTCCCGAACCCAAAATTTGGTTGCGAGACCTTGTCTTTTCCTTTCCTTTTTCAATGTTTACTTCGAGCGTTTCGTTTCCCTCCTTTGGGATAAATAACGCACGATGGCGACTCTTCTGTCATTGTCATTTTCTTTCTTCTTTTTTTCACCGGTTGTTTCGTTTCGCATTTAGGTTGCGACAGGTTGTTAATGGACAAGGGAGTGAATCGGTTAGTGAGAAATGTATTCATATCTATAGTGTTAGTTGTAGAAATCATAGTAGAATGCATGGTTATGTCAATGACCTTGCAGGTCCTAAAACCAAAGGTAATGTTTTGAATGGAAGACAAGAGCTTACGCTTCAAAAGAATCAAAGTGTTAGGTATTCGTCAAGTAATGTTGACACCGGTCTATTAAGATTCTATTTGACATTGTTGAAGAGGTATCGATGAAGCAGGTCAGGAAAGTGTAGCAGGATTTGAATCCATCGGCAAGAAGTTTCTTGTAAAGTAGTAACTTTTGGTTGGAAAAATTATATATAGTGTTGTTGTTTCTCTCCATTAGATAAAGTTCTTCACCCTGTTAAATTTTGGTTGCAATGTTTGTAGCAGAATAGAACATTGATAACACAATATTCTTGGCATAATAAATTTCTGATTTCAATAATGCTAGGACTAACATGATCCACAACACTGGATTTTACTATGTTCTTCCTCTCACCAATCCCCCAAATCCACTTTTACATCTTTACCCTAATAAATGAACAAAAGAGTAAATAGCATAATACTCAATTCCCAATCATATTGATTCCCCTTTATCCCTCTCATTATCTTTCTTTCTCTCTCTTTCTCTCTATGTTCTTCCTCACTCATGGCCGTGAGTTGTTTGGTGTGGTGTTGATGTTTTTGTTAAAGTTATTGGTCAGATCAGAGAAGTGAGCAGAGGTTTGGATGGTGGTTGTGCGCTGCTTCACAATTGCAAGGTGTGTGGTTTGTAGGGTTCACGGTGGTTGCGGTTTTGATGTTGTTTGTAGTGTTCCAGCGAAATAAGTGGCGGAGGAGGGATGGTTACACGACTCTGGAATTTGTTATAAGATGGTGAGTGTTTGAAGTGGTTTTCGATGGTTTGTGGTTGTGGATCGAGAAAGAAGCAGTGGAAGTTTACATAGTATGCTAGATCTAAAATTTCACAACTATGATTCTGTCACGAATAAGAGTTATTCTTATTCGGATTTGATTATTTCGATTCTTCATTTCAAATTAAATAAAAATGTGATGCCTAGATGTATGAATTATGTGTTGTCTCCTGCATGTTTTTTTTTAATTCTAAAACTATTTCACATTTCGGTCGTGTCTGTCCATGTTGATTACTATATTTTTTGTCATATAATGTTGGATATTTTAAACATATTGTGTTTAATGAATCCATGTCGATACATTCCCAGTTGTTGAATGCTCCCAACTATCATATTCCTACTGAAATCACTATGGTTTTTGGGGTTGGAAAGCATAGCAGTGTCAGGAGAATCACCAGTTAAAGCATTGGTTAAGGAGATGATGATGAAGATGAAAGGTCCACTCAAGATTGAATAAAAGAAAGATGGTTACTTTGTTGATAAAGATATGGCCAACCTATGTGTACTTGTGTTGACCTTTTTGATATTGTTCTGACAGTGGTATCATGTGTGGTTTATGAATTGGTGAAGGATTGTTACAGTTATCAATGTTTTGCACTTTGCTCACCATGTTTTCGATGAAAGGTTTCCGTCTAATTCTTTTTTTCATTTTTGCTTTTGTATATCTATTACAGACGTCTTTGATGAAAGGTCTCTGATGAATTCTTCCCATTTTTTATAAGGTAATCCTTTGTCTCACTTTTTTTTCTCGTCGTCATCTTTGATGTTTTCACGGTTTCCATCTTTATCTTCAATGGGAATTTTCTGAAACAAAGTGTGATGCACATTTCGTGTTCATAGTTTCATTTCTGCCTTTTGGATTCATGTCAACCTTCCTGCTAACTTGCCTTCAAATATAGAAGTTATAGCTCATTCATTCATATTTACACCAATTGCTTTGCACATGTAGTTTTTCTTTGCACATTCACCCTGATTATTTTGATTGTTTTAATCATCATTCTGATTATTTTAATCTTTAAAAATATAATGTTTTAGAACCTAAAATAATGAGGTCTATGTTTCTATTATCTGCTGGGATTTGATATTTTCCTGGAAAATATATCAAATCCATGATTTGAATGACGTGCACATTTTGTTAATAAAATCTAAAGTGAGTGATTAATCTTCATTATTACTTAATGTTGGTATGGAAGCCATATTATATGCTTTCTCCAAAGAAAACATCTTAACTAATGTGTACTTAATATAATCAGGTTGATCCTTTCTTGGGATTTTGCGGTGATAATCAAGTATATACTAATATACATATGGATTTAAGATTGTTGGTGTAAGCCCTAGAGGCCAATACTTTTGGTACTTGTATCGAATTGTTTATTAATAATAAAAGGTGTTAATACCTTAGGATTGGCATTAATTTTGTAAAATAAATAATGTAATCATCTCTGTTGTTTTAATATGTTGGGTTGAAAAAGTTCAACATCTGGACCAACATGTCATGTACGATGTCACGACATCATGTATGTGACATCGCACATGTGTAGAAAACTGAATTAATTAATTCAGTATATATTCTGGGATTAGTAAGGATAGTTTGTGAATATCCTAACTCCCATGTGGAGGTCTTAAAGATTCAATCAGAATATATATATATATATATATATATATATATATATATATATATATATATATATATATATATATATATATATATATATATATATATATATAGAGAGAGAGAGAGAGAGAGAGATATGGAGAGATTTTAGGAACTAAATATGGAGATATTTTAGGAACTAAAAGATTGAAGACCTTGATTGTAGCAGAAAGTTTTTGCTGACTTTGTAACAGCAAAGGAGAAGTTTACTGCGATTTCTGAAGGCCCAAATCCAGTTGGGTGATTAGGTTATAAATAGCATATTGTAACCTAGTTTTTGTAAGCCTCATAGAATGAAAATTTAGGGGTATGTGTGAGGTAAACCTCCCAATTTGTGGGAAGGTTACCATGTGTTTCTCAGTGGTCAAAGCTGAGAGTATTTGTAACTCAAAGCCTGTAGGCAAGAGTGATTATGGTCTTGAATGAAGTTGTGAAGCAAGTTCAAGTTATTTTTACATTACATTGTATTTGTAGTGATAGGAATGGAAACTGGAGGTTTCTATCTAGGAGTTCCTAGGTATAGATTGCATTGGGTAGGGATTAAGTGAAGAGTTGTAAACGGGGGAGTTTAACTCTGAATTAATACTGCTGATAGTGGATCTTCTTCCTGGCTTGGTATGCCCCCAGATGTAGGTGATGTTGCACCGAACTGGGTTAACAATTTCCTGTGTTTGTTTTCCTTCTGCATGTTATAATCCTTCTGCCATAACTCAGCTGGTATTTCAGTTTGCTTATCAAGATGATAACAGACCTGGTATACAGCCTTCTATTTGAATGTCAATCAGAATGTTGTGGCATTCATCATTGGCAGCATATACTGAATAATAGGCAGGTTGGTTTTAGGTCAGTATTTATTTAAGTCTGGTCTTCACGAGGATAACAGACCTGGCCAAAGGATCATTGTGAAACTGTCAAACTGGATATCTTTGTAAGAACAAAAATTGTTCTACAACAGATTCCTTGATTTTGATGATAACAAAGGATGAAACCAAAAATGGCACCCTAACGAAAAGTTTCTAAGTGTGCAGGGTTCTAAAGAAAGAAGGAAGAAATCTGATGACGTCATCAGATACAGAACCAGATCAGTTACAAATTATCAAATGATCAGAAGCATCTGAAGTGGAAACACGTTCAAGAAAGTCTAACTCTGAGCAAAACAGCAAAGTATCAGAAGCATCTGAACAAGAAGTAAGCTCTAGATGTTCTGACTCTGAACAACGCTATCTCTAAATTCCAGAAGTTATCAGCGCTGTCTGAAGAAACTATCTGAACTCAAAAGAGATCAACATCAGAAGCAAGATTCCAAGATTCTCAGATACACGAAGACTCTGATCATGGAATTGCTAATTATGAAAGAGTAACGTTAAAGTCAAGTAAAGGTTTGCAAATGGATTTCCTAATACAGAAAGAGACGTTAATCTCCAATTTCAATAAAGAAGATACTATATGTGGTAAGTAGTCATTTCAAGGAGAGAAAGTTATCCTGCAGAAGCTATTTAAGTGATGGCTTAAATTCATTTTAATATCCACCAGTTTCAACCACTACCTCACTGATATATAAAATGGGCTGCAATCAACATTGAAGTATAAGCAAGCTAACAAGCAAAAATTATACTGAAACATCAACGCACAAGAAATCTTCTTGCTCTCAAAATCTTCACGAAGCTTTTGCTTATAACGTGAAAAACTCTTGTTCTTAATATTGTAATATTTGCTTTCTTAGAAGCACTCTAGATTACATAAATCTTTTATCTATTGTTTGTTTATTTCCTCAAGTGACTCTGTGTAGTCTGTATACTTGAGAGGACTAAGAGATCTTTCTCTTAGACGTTGTTTGTAATCTTTCAAGATTAGTGGATTAAGTCCTTGTTGAAGGCGAAATCACCTCGGCCGGGTGGACTGGAGTAGCTTTGTGTTATAAGCGAACCAGTATAAGATCCTTGTGTGATTTTCTTTTTGAAAAGCGCTTATTTTTCCAAACAATTCAAACCCCCCTTTCTTGTTTTTCTCACCTTCAGTCTTGACAGTTGTTCCTGTAAGCTGATACTACAGTAGAGACTGGTTGGTCTTCTCATAGCACAGCAAATTTAGCACATAACAGAATCAGCATATGTTCTGGCTGTCGAATTGAATGTTGTGACATTCATCCCTGACAGCATGTGCTAAATTGTAGGATGTTTAGTTTTTCTGTTTCAGCGTTTTCTCAGGCTATTCTTTAGGAATCCAACAACTGAGCTAAAATCCAGGAAACCAACAACTAATCTATAATTTAATGAACCTAGCAAATAGCCTATTTGTTAGTTCCTTAATAAGTGGAAATTAGTTTAACTTGTTCAACCTTTAGTTTAGGAAATACAAGTACATGGCCAACAAACTGGAACAATGTAACAGATGATGTCCAAATCACTATTAAGACATCGTGCTGATAATAGTGTAGGAAAACAACAAAAGTGAGTGCTATGAATGATCTTTGCTGAGTCGTTCTACCTGATGCACAGAACTAGATGTCCCTCCATTCTAGGGTGACGTAGAATGAGATGTCGTGACATCTGTGAGTGTGTGCACATGAGTACAAAGTTAATAACTGTCTTGCTGTATTAGTTACAATGTTAGATCAGATGTCATGACTTGGAGTAGAACATCTGATATCTGACTACGCCAGAATTTCAAAAGGCTTTTTCTTTATTATGTTTGTTTAATAAAGTCCCTAGAATAGATAGTCTGTTTAATGTATCAAGTGTGACTTAATCATGAGATTATATTAAACATAAGGACATTATTCTTAAAGTATCCGTAGTCGAGCTTTACTGTGAAGTGGGATAACATTAAAGCATTAAGACTATTATGTATATAGACTGATGATCACATCTCATGGATCATGGATAAGGAGTTATCAAGTCTTAAACATAGGTATGAATATTAAGAGTAATATTTATACTGGATTGACCCGCTATGAGAATACTATATAGAATATTATGCAAAGCGTCATAAGTTACTCTCATGGTGATAATGGTGTATACCACCCTTTGACCTAAAACCACTATGGATCCTAGATGTAGAGTCGAGTGTCTTATTGTTGATCAAACATTGTCCGTAACTAAATGACCATAAAGACAGTTGATGGGTACTCCACAAAGCATGCTAAGGGACATGAGTGACCTAGATGGAATTTGCCCATCCTGCGTAACAGGATAAATGTCTATGGGCCCAATATTGAACTGGACAAGGATGACACTGTCTATGCCTTGTGTTCAATATAGACATAAGGGCAAAAGGGTAATTATATACATAAGTATTATCACATAAGGATTTGTCAGATCACATGACATTTTCGTGTCTTGGGTAGCAGTGATGTGTTGCTAGATACCGCTCACTGTTTATTATGTTAAATGCGTGATTTAATATAATTGTCAATGTCGCGAAAACCTACAGGGTCACACACAAAGGACAGATTGATGAGAGATAGAGTAACTAAGGAACATCGTAAGGACAGTGCACTTAAATGAATTATAGAACATCGTAAGGTACAGTGTACTTAAGTAGAATGCGAAATATGGTAAGGTACCACGCGCTTAAGTGATTTTGGCATATTATAAGATATGGGCCACATACACTTAAGTGGGCTTTTTAGCTTATAGCCCACACAAGTGGTTCTATAAATAAAACCCTTATGCATAAGCATTAGTGCAGTTGCATTTCGTTTCTCTCTCTCACTCAAAGCCTTCATTCGTAGCAGCTAGCACTGAGATTGAAGGAATCCGTTCATGTGGACTGAGTAGAGGCGTTGTCATCGTTCAACGTTCGTGATCGCTTCATAGATCTGCATCAAAGGTTAAAATTGTAACACCCTTCTAAAATACCCCAATAATTTAATTAAAATAATAAACATATAACAATTCAGAGTAATTATGCACTTCAAGGGTGTCACACAGAATATTCACACCATTCAACAATATAGAGGTCATGCTCTTTTATTAATTTAAAACTTAACCAATTGCATAAAACACAGCGGATGTAATTTCATCAATCATGTAAAACATTACATGGAAAATGGTTCTCAACCAACAATAAAACATTCAAAACAAGTTAAGACAACCCATCCCGATGTTACATCTATCAGAGCACGACCCACTACGGAGACTACGCTAGACTCCAACAATTAGCTTCTACTCAACTCATTTCTCGTTACCTGAAAAATAGTTGTAAGGGTGAGTTCCTCAATCAATATAATGAGTATTATAAAATATCATGTTATATTAAGTGATTCAACACACTTCATCACCCTAATCAAAACACACATTCAGGAACAGCATATTAATTCAACATCATACTCAATAACAACACAACAATACCAACACAATTACACGTGTAATATTGGAATACATCCATTCATATTACACACCAAACATATATTATGCAATGAGACTCCATGCATGCGGTACCGACTATTTGTGAACATATAGTTCAACCTCACCGTCCAAATCCAGGCACGGCTACCAAGCTCACTAGTCCCACTCATTTGAGACATAGTGACTCACTCACTAATTCCTCACCATGGGAATTAGCTACCACCCCAAATGGGCCATGCTATGCACGCTAATCACCTAGCATGCAAACATCAACAACAATCAAAATGATTTACTCACTAATTCCTCACCATGGGAATTAGCTACCACCCCAAATGGGCCACAATATGCATGCTAATCACCTAGCAATGCAACAACAACAACAACTCAAGAATAGACATATGCTCACACTCTAAGCCATAAAGCAGTCTATTCACAAATGCATACAGAACTGATACATTCACAGCATTATGCATTTCATCACACATCATCAACACATTTTATCACAAAGCATATCATATCATGCCGCATAATCAAACACAGTATTAGCACACTCTACTAATACCTATACTACTCAAAACAACGGGAAATGATCCCTACTACGTCATACATCAGCTAAGTTACACCACTCAGCCTAAACAATCAAAACTGCACAACAACAATTCAGAAAAACCACCAGTCTGCCCATACGCGTATCGCCTATGCCCATACGCGTATGGCGCATTTCCTCGCCCATCCCATACGCGTATCGCCCACGCCCATACGCGTATGCTACGCGTACCATATCCTCGTACGCGTACCAACAGAGACGTTTTCACGTGCAAAACCTCATCCTTTCCACTCATACGCGTATAGCATACACCATACGCGTACCACTCCAGGGATACGCGTATCACACGCGTATGGCGCGTACCAGCGCCAAAACCCCCATTTTCAAGCCATCCCATACGCGTATTGCCTAGTGCCATACGCGTATGACCAGAATCCAGTTTTCCAGATCTGCTATGGGTTTTCTCTGCTACGAGATCCTTCAGATCCAACCTCTCACAGTCCAATTTTTCATACACGTTCGTTCGTTTTATCAATTACAACTCAGATACATTCAACTTCTCAAATCGCTAACCTTACTACATCTAATTCCTACGAATTTCATCAATTATCATCCAATTTCGTTCATCAATATTTCACAAATTCATCACATATCATTTCAATCAGAGTCAAATTCAGAGGTTCATCACTACCCATTACATGCTATCCCATAAGACCCATCAAACGATGATAAACCCCCCTTACCTGAGTAAATCCGGCAGTCTCTGAGCTCCAAGCTTTCCCTTCCTTCAACCTTCGTTCTTTTGCTTTTTGCCCTTTCTGCCTCTTTTCCCTTTTCACGTGAAATTAACCTTTTTACCAAAAAATGGGATTTTTCTAAATTCCAACATATATATATTTTTCGAATAATAATAATCCAAAAATAATAATAATAAAATTTCCAATTATTTAATTAAGTTAATAAATAAATTATTAACTCAATTTAAATAATTATTTTATTATTATCGGGGTGTTACAACTCTCCCCCACTAAAAGAGTTTTCGTCCTCGAAAACATACCTCAATCGAACAACTCAGGATAAGACTCCTTCATTTGACTCTCAAGTTCCCAAGTCACATTGCCACCTACTGGTCCTCCCCAAGCCACCTTCACCAAGGCGATCTCTTTACCCCGCAACTGCTTCAACTCTCGATCCTCGATCCTCATAGGTGATGTTTCAACAGTCAGGTTATCTCTCACCTGTACATCATCTACTTGGACTACATGCGACGGATCATGAATGTACCTCCTCAACTGAGACACATGAAAAACCTCATGCAAATTCGCAAGCGACGGCGGTAAAGCGATACGATAGGCTACCTCTCCTATCCTCTCCAAAATCTGATAAGGACCAATAAAACGAGGTGTCAACTTCTTCGACTTCAAAGCTCGACCAACACCAGTTATCGGAGTAACACGAAGAAACACATGATCTCCCTCTTGGAACTCAAGTGACTTCCTCCTCTTATCATGATAACTCTTCTGACGACTCTGAGCAATTCTCATCTTCTCCTGAATCATCTTAATCTTTTCCGTAGTCTGTTGAACAATCTCCGGTCCAACCACAGCACTCTCACCGGACTCATACCAACATAACGGTGTCCGACATCTCCTACCATACAAAGCTTCAAACGGTGCCATACCAATGCTCGAATGAAAACTATTGTTGTAGGTAAACTCAATCAAAGGCAAATAACAATCCCAAGCACCTCCCTTCTCCAAAACACAAGCTCTCAGAAGATCCTCTAATGACTGGATCGTCCTCTCAGTCTGACCATCAGTCTGAGGATGATATGCAGAACTCAATCTCAGCTTAGTTCCCAAAGCCTTCTGCAAACCTTCCCAAAACTTCGATGTAAATCTAGGATCTCTGTCCGAAACAATACTAGATGGAATACCATGCAAACTTACAATCTTCTCGATATACAACTCGGCTAATCTTTCTAACGGATAATCCATTCTGATCGGAATGAAATGAGCCGACTTCGTCAGTCTATCCACAATCACCCAAATAGCTTCAAAATTCCTACTTGTCCTCGGTAAACCCGAAACAAAATCCATACTGATACTATCCCACTTCCACTCTGGAATAGCCAACGGTTGCATTAGCCTAGACGGCTTCTGATGCTCAATCTTCGACTTCTGACAAGTCAAACAGGAATAAACAAAACTCGCAATTTCTCTTTTCATTCCCGGCCACCAAAACAGCTTTTTCAAATCATGATACATCTTCGTAGCTCCAGGATGAATACTCAAGCCACTACGATGTCCTTCCTCCAGAATACTCTTCTTAAGTTCGGTAACATCCGGAATACACACCCGATTACCAAATTTCAAAACACCATTCTCATCAACTCTGAATTCACCACCTTGACCTTGATTCACTAAAGTCAACTTATCAACCAAAAGCATATCGGATTTCTGACCCTCTCTGATCTCATCCAAAATATTACTCGTCAACTTCAACATTCCCAATTTAACACTATTGTGAGTACTCTCACACACCAAACTCAAATCTCTAAACTGTTCAATTAAATCCAACTCTTTAACCATTAACATAGACATATGCAATGATTTCCGACTCAATGCATCAGCTACTACGTTTGCTTTACCCGGATGGTAATTCAAACCAAAATCATAATCCTTCAGAAATTCTAACCATCTCCTCTGTCTCATATTTAGCTCTTTCTGATCAAACAAATACTTCAAACTTTTATGATCACTGAAAACCTCAAATCTTGATCCGTACAAATAATGCCTCCACAACTTCAGAACAAAAACCACCGCTGCCAACTCTAAATCATGTGTCGGATAGTTCCTTTCATGAACTCTCAGTTGTCTCGAAGCATAAGCTATAACCTGCTTGTTCTGCATCAACACACCACCCAAACCCAACAATGAAGCATCGCAGTAAACCTCAAATGATTCCGACGAACTCGGTAATATCAGAATAGGAGCAGTAGTCAACCTTCTCTTTAACTCTTGGAAACCGTCTTCACATTTCGAATCCCAAACAAACGCTTGCCCCTTTCTAGTCAACATCGTCAATGGTAACGCCAACTTAGAAAATCCCTCAATGAACTTCCTATAATAACCAGCCAAACCAAGAAAACTTCGAATCTCAGCAACAGACTTCGGAGCTTCCCACTTAGATACCGCTTCTATCTTAGAAGGATCAACAACAACAACACCTCTTGAAATCACATGCCCAAGAAAACTAACCTCTTCTAACCAAAATTCACATTTAGAGAGTTTAGCAAATAACTTCTTTTCTCGGAGAACTTCCAAAACCACTCTCAAATGCTCAGCATGCTCTTCTTCAGATTTCGAATACACCAAAATGTCATCAATAAACACCACAACAAACTGATCTAGATATGGATGGAAAATCCTATTCATATACTCCATAAATACACCAGGCGCATTAGTCACACCAAAAGGCATCACAGAATACTCATAATGTCCATACCTTGTTCTGAAAGCAGTCTTCTGAATATCCTCAGTTTTCACACGTATCTGATGATACCCAGATCTCAAATCTATCTTGCTGAACACACTCGCACCAACCAACTGATCCATCAAATCATCAATCCTCGGCAAAGGATACCGATTCTTGATCGTCACTTTATTCAGTTGCCTGTAGTCCACACACAACCTCATAGTACCTTCTTTCTTCTTAACCAACAACACTGGTGCACCCCACGGTGACACACTCGGACGAATAAATTTCTTATCCAACAGATCTTCCAGCTGACTCTTCAATTCAGCTAACTCAACAGCAGACATACGGTACGGAGCCATCGATATCGGTCTAGTACCAGGTACCAAATCAATCGAGAATTCAACTTCACGCTCTGGCGGTAATTCATTCACTTCTTCTGGAAACACATCAGGAAAATTACACACCACGGCTAGATCGCCAATCACCAGTTTATCTTTAGCCTCCAAAGTCGCTAACAGCATAAACAACTCTGCCCCATCTGCTACTTCCTCATTCACCTGCCTTGCTGATAGAAACAAATCCTTTCCTTCTTCAATCTCAGGAAACATCACAGTCTTATCAAAACAGTTAATAGAAACTCGGTTAACCACCAACCAATTCATTCCCAAGATGACATCAATCTGCACTAGTGGAAGACACACAAGGTCTATCCCAAAGTCTCTACCAAAAATACTCAAAGGACAATTCAAACAAACCGAAGTAGTAGTCACTGAACCCTTCGCAGGAGTGTCAATCACCATACTACCACGCATCTCAGATATCTCTAACTTAAGTCTCACAGCACAATCCAAAGATATAAAGGAATGAGTAGCACCTGTGTCAATAATAGCTACAAGAGGAAAGCCATTAATATAACACGTACCTCGGATCAAACGGTCATCTGCAGAAGTCTCAGAACCTGAGAAAGCAAAGACCTTGCCTCCTGACTGATTCTCTTTCTTCGGCTTAGGACACTGTGGACTGATATGACCCAACTCTCCACAGTTGAAACAAGTCACAGTCTTCAACCGGCAGTCTGCAGCCAAGTGACCACCTTTTCCACACTTGAAACATTTCTTCTCATTACTGGTACACTCATGGATACGATGCCCAGCCTGACCACATCTATAACACTTAGCAGGAGCACTAGAGTCTCCCCCACTAGGCCTCTTCATCCCACTCTGTCTCTGAAAACCTTTGCCAGCTGCATACGGTTTTCCACGATCATTCTGATTCTGGCCTCTTCTATCAACCCTTTGCTGATAGCTCTCTGCTCTGGCTTTGGAATCCTGTTCAAAAATCCTGCAACAGTCAACCAAGTCAGAAAACACTCTAATCCGTTGATATCCAATAGCCTGCTTGATCTCGGGAAGTAACCCGTTCTCAAACTTCACACACTTTGAAAATTCTCCAGCAGCCTCACTATAGGGAGTATAATACTTCGACAGTTCGGTGAACTTAGCAGCATACTCAGTAACAGACTTGTTACCCTGCTTCAATTCCAAAAATTCTATCTCTTTCTTCCCTCTAACATCCTCTGGAAAATACTTCCTCAGGAATCTCTCTCTGAACACAGCCCAAGTGATTTCAGCATTCCCAGCAGTTTCCAACTCAGTGCGGGTAGCAACCCACCAATCATCAGCTTCTTCTGACAGCATATGCGTACCGAACCTGACCTTCTGGTTTTCGGCACACTCAGTCACTCGGAAGATCCTCTCAATCTCCTTCAACCACTTCTGAGCACCATCTGGATCGTATGCTCCCTTGAACATTGGAGGATTGTTCTTCTGGAACTCACTCAGTTGACGAGCAGCTCCCATTCCCACAACATTCGGATTTCCTCCAAGTACTCCAGCTAGCATACCCAGAGCCTCAGCAATTGCAGCATCGTCTCTACCTCTTCCAGCCATCTCTATTCTGAAACCCAAACAAACTAAAACAATAAGTACTGATAGGGTTACTCAACACCTATCCCGTACAGGGGAACAGAATAATTACGACTCGACTCGACCGACTATGCTCTGATACCACTAATGTAACACCCTTCTAAAATACCCCAATAATTTAATTAAAATAATAAACATATAACAATTCAGAGTAATTATGCACTTCAAGGGTGTCACACAGAATATTCACACCATTCAACAATATAGAGGTCATGCTCTTTTATTAATTTAAAACTTAACCAATTGCATAAAACACAGCGGATGTAATTTCATCAATCATGTAAAACATTACATGGAAAATGGTTCTCAACCAACAATAAAACATTCAAAACAAGTTAAGACAACCCATCCCGATGTTACATCTATCAGAGCACGACCCACTACGGAGACTACGCTAGACTCCAACAATTAGCTTCTACTCAACTCATTTCTCGTTACCTGAAAAATAGTTGTAAGGGTGAGTTCCTCAATCAATATAATGAGTATTATAAAATATCATGTTATATTAAGTGATTCAACACACTTCATCACCCTAATCAAAACACACATTCAGGAACAGCATATTAATTCAACATCATACTCAATAACAACACAACAATACCAACACAATTACACGTGTAATATTGGAATACATCCATTCATATTACACACCAAACATATATTATGCAATGAGACTTCATGCATGCGGTACCGACTATTTGTGAACATATAGTTCAACCTCACCGTCCAAATCCAGGCACGGCTACCAAGCTCACTAGTCCCACTCATTTGAGACATAGTGACTCACTCACTAATTCCTCACCATGGGAATTAGCTACCACCCCAAATGGGCCATGCTATGCACGCTAATCACCTAGCATGCAAACATCAACAACAATCAAAATGATTTACTCACTAATTCCTCACCATGGGAATTAGCTACCACCCCAAATGGGCCACAATATGCATGCTAATCACCTAGCAATGCAACAACAACAACAACAACTCAAGAATAGACATATGCTCACACTCTAAGCCATAAAGCAGTCTATTCACAAATGCATACAGAACTGATACATTCACAGCATTATGCATTTCATCACACATCATCAACACATTTTATCACAAAGCATATCATATCATGCCGCATAATCAAACACAGTATTAGCACACTCTACTAATACCTATACTACTCAAAACAACGGGAAATGATCCCTACTACGTCATACATCAGCTAAGTTACACCACTCAGCCTAAACAATCAAAACTGCACAACAACAGTTCAGAAAAACCACCAGTCTGCCCATACGCGTATCGCCTATGCCCATACGCGTATGGCGCATTTCCTCGCCCATCCCATACGCGTATCGCCCACGCCCATACGCGTATGCTACGCGTACCATATCCTCGTATGCGTACCAACAGAGACGTTTTCACGTGCAAAACCTCATCCTTTCCACTCATACGCGTATAGCATACACCATACGCGTACCACTCCAGGGATACGCGTATCACACGCGTATGGCGCGTACCAGCGCCAAAACCCCCATTTTCAAGCCATCCCATACGCGTATTGCCTAGTGCCATACGCGTATGACCAGAATCCAGTTTTCCAGATCTGCTATGGATTTTCTCTGCTACGAGATCCTTCAGATCCAACCTCTCACAGTCCAATTTTTCATACACGTTCGTTCGTTTTATCAATTACAACTCAGATACATTCAACTTCTCAAATCGCTAACCTTACTACATCTAATTCCTACGAATTTCATCAATTATCATCCAATTTCGTTCATCAATATTTCACAAATTCATCACATATCATTTCAATCAGAGTCAAATTCAGAGGTTCATCACTACCCATTACATGCTATCCCATAAGACCCATCAAACGATGATAAACCCCCCTTACCTGAGTAAATCCGGCAGTCTCTAAGCTCCAAGCTTTCCCTTCCTTCAACCTTCGTTCTTTTGCTTTTTGCCCTTTCTGCCTCTTTTCCCTTTTCACGTGAAATTAACCTTTTTACCAAAAAATGGGATTTTTCTAAATTCCAACATATATATATTTTCCGAATAATAATAATCCAAAAATAATAATAATAAAATTTCCAATTATTTAATTAAGTTAATAAATAAATTATTAACTCAATTTAAATAATTATTTTATTATTATCGGGGTGTTACAAAAATTGCCACAAGAGGTAACGATTCTATCACTGATCATGCCCATTCGTAAGGATCATTAAAGGAGAAATTTTAAATTCCACTGCATTTTGGATCGCCCTTCTCCTTCATTAAGACAGTATGGTACTGCATTGGTGGAACATTCAAGCATCGGTAGGCGAAGCAGAGGGGATAAAGGAGCTAATCAAGCATAAAAGGGTATCAGGTACTCATAAAAAGTTTCAATTTTCATTATTACATATGTAGATTGCTTGTGTCAGGTTGCTCTTGTAGAACTAGAACATGTGCTACTAAGTTATTTTCTTATTGTTGATGTATTAATTATACTCTATGTTTACTCTTACTTTCGTTGTCTAAGTGAAAAAAATGATGTAGGGTTGAAGATGAAGAAATTAGATAGATAGCAATGGCGTATGTGGTGAGAAGATCTGCTTCTTAACATGTCTTGCAAAAACTATTGTTCAATTTAGTATTAATATGTAGTGAGTGCATATTTCTAATGCAATGCCACTTTCTTTTCCAGCAGCAGCAAGTGAAATGGGGTTAACATTTGAAGAAGCCATGGAAGAACGATTGTGTACGTATTCCCGAGTTGTTGCTCATTTTCCCACATCAGTTAATGAGGTAAAGATGAAAACATTTATCATGTTTGCAATGCCAAAGAGTAGCAGACATATATACAATATATATTCAATTTGCTTGATGACTCCTATTCTTAAAGTTTTGTTCTTCTTCTAAATTGATCTATTATGAGACATCCAATTTGCTTGCTTTTTTTATTCCTTTTGTATTCAAAAGTATGAATCTAATTTTAATTAATTCCATTTTGATGATAGGTTGTAGCTTGAGAAGTATGAGAGTGGTTGTTGGAACAACATATCCATATATGCTTAGTATCTTTATAGGTAAACACAAAGGTATTCTATGAAGCTATTACACTTACTGACTATTGATTTTAAAAACACATAATTGCGTCCATCCATTTTATCAACTATTTATTCTCAATGGATTTATGTAATGTTTACCACTTAGAAAAATTTAACTTAATTAGTTTTTACATGAAATGCTAATTTATTGGTAGTTTTAGAAAATGTCAATTGACACTCAATTCAATGTTGGTAATATTTATGATAATACGTTGCATATAAGTGATGTAAATATATATATATATATATATATATATATATATATATATATATATATATATATATATATATATATATATATATATATATATATATATATATATATATATATATATATATATATATATATATATATATATATATATATATATATATTATGTTGGATATTTCTTGATAAAACTCGCTTTATAAAGGCTAAAGAACATCAATTTCCAATATTTGATTATTATTATTATACTGCCATTTGGAGTTGGAGTAATGGTTGATGACTTGGTAGTTTCTTTTCCTTTTTTTCCATTATGGGTGATTTTTGTTTTACTTTTTGTGTAAAATATGTATTATTTTTTGTTGAAAATTTTGTGGTGACACGGGAAACATGTATTTCATTTTTAATGTTTTTTTTTCTTTCATTTTTTAATGTAACTAATCAAGATGGAAACAAGGTAATTGAAAAAGTCATTTTAGATTATTTAGAATTACATTAAGGAGCGATGATTATGCTATAGTTCATTTATTTGGTATTCAGTGATGATTATGCTATAGTTCATTTATTTTCTAACATGTAGAATATCATAGAAATGCAGTGAACTTTTGTGCTAACAAGCATATTTGTCACTACCATGCATTTGTTGTCAAAATAGTATAAAATAAGTTACTGCTCTTTTACTGTCCAATTCTGTTGACTCTCAATTTTCTTTATATCTTTTACTGTCCAATTCTGTTGACTCTCAATTTTCTTTATATGATATAGAAGTTTGATTTCAAAGCAGTAATTTTACTTCGATACTAATTTTAGGACCCAATGTTTATAGTTTAGAACTGAATTTTTCAGCAATGGAGCAAAAGAAATTCTATTGTGAAAGAATGATTTTTGGAAAGGTTTCATGAGCTTGTGGCACTATTTTTGTAAATAATGTTTACTTTGAATATTCAGTACTTTTACATACTGGTATCTCATGTAACATTTAAATTATAAATGTATTTAGTGAATATAGTAGTATTTCTAGGTTACTTTGATTATTCAGTACTTTTATAAGGGATGTAATTTCTGGTTGAGTTATATAATTCCAGCTGTCTCCAAATAGTGAATATAATGGAATAATATCTCATGTTAAAATTATAAATGTACTTTTCTTTGTTAAAATATCACAATAAGCTTTATGATCTTCAGGCAATATCAATATGGTTTGTATAAGTGGCTTTTTAAGAAGTTTAATTCTAAAAACAAAGTATGACGAGTACAATGAAAAAAGAAATTGTTAGTTGTTCATGTGGTTCATCATGTCAATTGCAACATATAAAAGATTGTTGGTACATATGTATAGATTGTAGAAATAAAAAAAATTGCTCAGTCTCGCATTGTATCTCATCTTGGTCATGCACCGATAGTTCATTTATAGTTATAAGGAGTTGATTTTTAGAATACTATTCAATCAATTCAAATGATATATCACTTAATCACTATTAGTGACATAAGTGATCACATACAATTTAAGATTTTATTGATAATTAAATAAAATTATAGGAAGTAGCACAAGACACGTAAAAATGCATAAATATGTATATTTTTTTAATCGACAAAAAAAATATAATTATTTTTCTCAAAGATGAAAGATCCTAAATCTTGATTATTATGTATTATAGTCTTTCCCAATTCATCTTAACTATTAAGATAATTTCCTATTATTTTGTAGGTGTTTAATGAACAAAATTATAATGAACAAAATTGTGTATAAGTTCTTCAATGTGTTTGTTGTAATCAATTACTAAATTTAAAATTGACAAAATAAGTGAGTAAATAATTAATAAAATATACAATAGATTTATAAAAAATATTATTTAAGTATTTTATTTTCTATTTCTATTTATTTTTTATTTTTTATAAATTAAGTGACTACATATTAATTTTTGAATATTTGTAGTTATTAATAATTTTATAATAAAAATTATAAATCAACAATAATTAAATCTTACCTAATGATCTAAGACATGTTTTAAAAGATGGAATATTGTGTTTATTAATATATTAGTTGTTGCAAAAAGAGGAAGCAGAACTGAACACAGATAAAGTTAAAGAAGAAAGATTGGAGTGCATATACGATCTCCATATCCACCGCATCTAAACCGCCATGGTTTCGACCCTCACCACCATTGCTTCCTCCGTCGCTCAGCAACCCCAATTCTTCCATAGCCAACACACCACATCGTTCCTCCAAATCGGAATCATATGCCGGTAACAAACGCAAAGACGACGCCCGTCAATCCAACACCTCCGCCTCCTGACGATCTTCAAATTTCAATCGAGAATCACTGTAGTAAGACTTCCACCACCACCTTGGAAACGGGGACTTCGATGGCTAGATCTGGAGAGGATTGAGGTCTGTGTTTTCTTCTTGAACTTTTTCGAATTTCCTTCTGATGTAAAGGCAAACGGTTTGATACTTTATGCATATTCATTATAACATTGTTATTTTTTACATATATGTAACTTCAATTTTTTAATATTGTTATTTATTAATTGGTATTTAGTTCTAATTAGTTACTAGAACATGTCATACTGGAAATTTAGTTTATGTTAAATATAGTAATGTAATTATGTCTCTAGTTGTTGGTTGAGTATTGTAGTGTATGTAGATTTTGATTCTACTAAGATATGTTTGTATTTGATTTTGATATCGTGATGTTGATGAGGTGAATGTTGTAAATATGCAAATATAATATTGAGTTTTTGTTTCATTTTCATTGCGATAAAATCGGATTAAATCCATGGATTCGACAACTTCGTGTCGTTATGCCGCCAAAGTTT
The DNA here is from genome assembly GCF_024323335.1 of Lathyrus oleraceus. NCBI lineage: Eukaryota > Viridiplantae > Streptophyta > Magnoliopsida > Fabales > Fabaceae > Lathyrus > Lathyrus oleraceus. Next base: position 8,246,887 of record NC_066585.1, read on the forward strand.
CTATAAATTAATTGTATATTTTTTACCACGTTATGACCTCGCGTATGACATCAATTTTATTGTCATTTCTCCCTAACCGGTTCTTGAGCACATTTTGTAACTGATTCCGATTCAATTTTTGTAAATCAACATTATCACATATTTTCATTCTTTTAATTAATTTAAGTTTTGTTTAATTAATTAATTTTAATTAACATGATTATTGGGCTTAAACAAATAATTTTGATAATTAATTTTAATTAAGTTAATTAATCGATTCAATTAAATCTTAAGTAATTAATTTGATTAATTAAATATTTATTGATTTATTTCATTCCAATTCACCATCAATCCAAACCAATTTCAAAAAAAACACAAACCATCATTCTCGATTCAAAGTCGAGCCCATTTTCAAATACCTTGGTAAGACGATCGCTTCTAGCATCGCCATCAACCTCACATAGCTTGCTCTTGGGTTTTCTTACAATGAGACCTATTCGATTATTAATTAATCGAGTAGATGACCGATTCACCATAATTTATTCAACAAAACACAAATTCAAGCCATTTTCCAAATCATTTAACTTCAAAAGAATTTTCTCTTTTAACATAAATTTTGGGGTGAAAAAGGTATAGGAAGCGTTCGCTTCACTATTTCTCAAGTACTTGAATGATTGGCGCACGCCATATTGCTCGAGTTCTTGTCACCCGATTAAAATATCAAACCATAATCACGTCTTCTAAGTCAACTACCAATTCTAAACCCTTTTAATTGTAAGTTTCTGATAATAAAAGGATGGGAGGCGTTCGCCTCACCATCTTTCGATTATTCGAATAATTGGCGTACACCATATTGCTCGAATTCTCGTCGTTAAATTAAAACGCAATAGAATAAATTCAAATCACCTTTTATATAGAATACAATTTTACAAAATAAACTTTAAACTTAAACTTCAATTGAGAATGGGAGGCATTCGCCTCACCATTCCTTGATTATTTGAATAATTGGCGTACGCCACATTTCTCAAATCATCGACTTTCCAAAACCTACCAATTCAAAATTCAAACTATTTTCGCAAATCAAATACGACATCTAGGAATATTTCTTTTCATAAATTAAACTTCAGATGATAAAAGATGGGAGGCGTTCGCCTCACTACCGACTAAAACACGCTAAATAAACTTGGATAAGGGAATAGGTGGCGCTCACCTCATTATTCTTTGAAAAAGCAAGTAGGAGGCGTACGCCTCACTACCGTGCATATTCAACATCCACAAACAAACTTTCAAAATAATTCGAACGAAAAAAGGAGTAGAAGGCGGTCGCCTTATTATTCCTCGAAAGAATTGGACGATTGGTATGCACCACATTGCTCAATCTTTCGTCGTTCTTCAAAAACATCTCAAACAAATCAATTAGCTTCTCGCCCCCACGCGATCGAAACCAATCAAACAAAAACACCCAAACACATCAATTCAACTTGTCACCCCCGCGTGACCAAAACCCTTCTATTCAAAAAGAACACTGTTAATCCCTTCTAATGCGCACAACAAACCAGTGCTAGAGCCTCCACCAAGAGTAGACAAGTCAGTGTTTAGCCGTTAGAACGCCGACCTACACAGTCGTTCATCAAACAAAACACACTAAATATTCTTAGTAGTCCGAACTACGAATGCTCTGATTTCCTTATTGCATCATAAGGATACGTAGGTAGGAGATTGATGTATCTTCGCGAGCACACTAATAAAAAACCTCCCCTTTTCCCTCCTGAGGTCTTCATCCATCTCTATTATCAACTCTAATTACTCGAAGCAAGCAAATAACAGTCAACTAACATTCAAATAGAAAATCAGACTAAAAGGTTCCCGTTGAGTACAACGGACGTGAGGGGTGCTAATACCTTCCCCTTGCATAATCGACTCCCGAACCCGAATATGATTGCGACGACCATTATTCTATTTCCGTAAAGGTTTTCTCGATATTTTCCTATTCTTTTATTGGAATAAATAAAGTTCGGTGGCGACTCTATTCGAACTAACATTTTTTCCGCGTTCCATCGCGAGGGATCTCATTATCATTTTTTCGAGGTGCGACAAACTTCTATTGTGAAAGAATGATTGTTGGAAAGGTTTCATGAGCTTGTGGCACTATTTTTGTAAATATTGTTTATTTTGAATATTCAATACTTTTACATAGTGGTATCTCATGTAATATTTAAATTATAAATGTAATTAGTGAATATAGTAGTATTTCTAGGTTACTTTGATTATTCAGTACTTTTATATGGGATGTAATTTCTGGTTGAGCTATATAATTTCAACTGTCTCCAAATAGTGAATATAATGGAATAATATCTCATGTTAAAATTAGAAATGTACCTTTCTTTGTTAAAATATCACATAAGCTTTATGATCTTCAGGCAATATCAATATGGTTGGTATAAAATATGGTTAGTATAAGTGGCTTTTTGTTTAAGAAGTTTAATTCCAAAGACGAGTACAATGAAAAAAGAAAGTGTTAGTTGTTCATGTGGTTTATCATGTCAATTGCAACATATAAAAGATTGTTGGTACATATCTATAGATTGTAGAAATAAAAAAATTGCTCAGCTTCGCATTGTATCCCATATTGGCCATGCACAGATAGTTCATTTATGGTTATAAGTAGTTGATTTTTAGAATACTATTCAATCAATTCAAATGATATATCACTTAATCACTATTAGTAACATAAGTGATCACATCGAATTTAAGATTTTATTGATAATTAAATAAAATTATATGAAGTAGCACGAGACACGTAAAAATGCATAAATATGTATATTTTTGTAACCGATAAAAAAAATATAATTATTTTTCTCAATGATGAAAGATCCTAAATCTTGATTATTATGTATTATAGTCTTTTCCAATTCATCTTAACTATTAAGATAATTTCCTATTATTTTGTAGGTGTTGACTATAGTCTACAAGCTCTAATTAATGAACAAAATTGTGAATAAGTTCTTCAATGTTTTTGTTGTAATCAATTACTAAATTTAAAATTGACAATAGAAGTGAGTAAATAATTAATAAAATATACAATAGATTTATAAAAATTATTATTTAAGTATTTTATTTTCTATTTCTATTTTATTTTTTATTTTTTATAAATTAAGTGACTACATATTAATTTTTAAATATTTGTAGATATTAATAATTTTATAATAAAAATTATAAATCAACAATAATCAAGTCAACAACAATTAAATCTTATCTAATGATCTAAGACATGTTTTGAAAGATGGAATATTGTGTTTATTAATATATTAGTTGTTACAAATATATCTCTTTATTAACTATTTTGGTTATAAATTTATTTTAAATAGTCATTTTAGCTATTGAATTATTTTTGTTAGAAAATCATGTGAATAAAAATAGTAAAATTGGATTAATAATAACTAAAATAGTGCTTAGTGCTCTATTTATTGATTATTTTCGTCAAAATGCATAATAAATGTATATGAAGTGTTTGCTTAATAATTGCAACAATTGAATTTTGTTCTCAAACTTTAAGATGGAATATTGAAAAATGAATAGAAACAAAAGAAAATTAAAACTTTGTATTTAGTAGCAATGTAGCATATGATACCTGATACCATATGATACCAAACTTTGTATCTATTTAGAGGTAGTGAGTTTATTAAGCATGTTTCCATATTTTGGTAAGTGGTCCTGTATGAAAATTATGTTGCATGTAATACGAATATGCATTCTCATAAATAATTGTTTTGCATTTTGTCCCATTAATAATTGGTTGAATTTTGCAGTGGTTTCTTGCTTGCTATTAGCATGCATTCTCATAAATAATTATTTTTTATTTTTTATAAATTAAGTGACTACATATTAATTTTTAAATATTTGTAGTTATTAATAATTTTATAATAAAAATTATAAATCACAATAATCAAATCTTATCTAATAATGTAAGACAGATGGAATATTGTGTTTATTAATATATTAGTTGTTACAAATATATCTCTTTATTAACTATTTTCGTTATAAATTTATTTTAAATAGTCATTTTAGCTATTGAATTATTTTTGTTAGAAAATCATGTGAACAAAAATAGTAAAATAGGATTAATAATAACCAAAATAGTGTAAGTGCTCTATTTATTGATTATTTTCGTCAAAATGCATAATAAATGTATATGAAGTGTTTGCTTAATAATTTTATTCTCAAATTTTAAGATGGAAAATGAATAGAAACAAAAGAAAATCCAACTTTGTATCTAGTAGCAATGTAGCCTATGATACCTGATCCCATGTGATACCAAACTTTCTATCTATTTTAGAGGTACTGAGTTTATTAAGCATGCTTTCATATTTTGATAAGTGGTCCTCTACGAATATGCTTCTCACAAATAATTGTTATGCATTTTGTCCAATTAATAATTGGCTGAATTTTGCATGGTTCCTTGCTAGCTATTAGCATGTATTCTCAAAATCTATTTATTTTGATGAAAGTAACTTGTTTTGCATTTGAGTAAAAAGATTGAAAATAATGGACAAATAATTCATGTGATAAAAATGTAGCATAATTACATTTTTAAAACAAATAATCCTATAAAGAAATTTAGTGAAATACGGTAAGCCAATTTGCTATAAAACTAGTCCATTACACCATTCATCATCATGCAACTTACAACTTAGTAAGTATAATATCATTATATTTTCTACATAGTATCTTCCAAGTTATTTTCTCATCTAATTTATTATAGTTGATTGCGAAGCACTACACTTCCATATTTTTCATTAATTTCGCCAACCTCACTCCAACATATTCTTTGAAGAAATCAATGTAAGATTTAAGATTGTCTGATTATACATACTTAATTTCGTCCACCACACATGTGTCAAATATTTCTCACCCTTAATATTTATAATATGTTGATATTTCTTTAATGCATTTTGCAGAATTTTTCCTTCAACTTTATCATGGGCTATGGTAACACAGGTATGTACATTATAATTATAATTTTATATTTATACTTCTGCGATTCAATAGAATTCACTTTTATATTTAAGTTAAATTCTTTTATTTTTTCAGGAGAAAATCCTCCTTTCGTCAGCATCTTGATAGGAGTTGGCATTTCAATAGTATTTTTTATTTTTCTTATTATTATTACTCGTGTTTGGAGATTTTATAGACGCCGGTATCTTGTTCGAATCATCCAAGAGAGAATCAGTGAATCAACGTTTGACTCATCCATCCCGCTCCAACACACTGAAAATCAGTGTATGATATGTGTGTACGAGTTTGAAGATGGGGAAATGCTTCAGAGTTTGCCATGCGGACATGCATTTCATAAAAAATGTTTGCCCCAGTATTTATTAAAGATGACTCTTACCTGTCCCATTTGTAGGGCAAAGATTTGAGATATATTAATGTCTTATTTTATATTCAATATTAATGTAAAAGAATTTATATTAAGGTAAAAATAAAGTGTTCTAGTGTTTGAGAATGAATATAATAATATATAAAATTAATTATATTATGTTTATTAAATTATATATTTGTAATATTTTACTTTTAATATAACTATATTGAAAGTCATGCTATGAACCATTTTTATTTATTATATATAAATATTATATTAACACATATTTATTGAACAATTTTGATCTATTGAGAGTGTAAAATAAATATAATAGATAAACATTAATTTATCGAGGAGAATATAAATGCTAACTACTTTCGGTTTAAATATTTACACTTATTTAATATGCAAGAAACTCGTTATTTCTAAAATAGTTAAACACTAGTCATTCTATACTATAAATTGTTTATTATTGAACATGTGAATTAAAAGACAAAATTAATGTTACAGATTTCATAAAAGCATATATAAATATATGGAATATTAATTAAAAATTGAAGAAAATAACATATTAAAATGAAAAAAAATATTAAAAAAAGTACCGTCGATATCTTTTCAACCAGACAAAAAGAAACAAATTGTTTTTCTTTTAGAATTAACTCTATAGTTCAACAATGGGTACAAAGAAGAAAAAAATTAGCATGATTTGACATTTACTAAATCAATTTACTGTTATCTCCTCATTTTATTATAACTTTTGTAAAAATATTTTGTATCACAAGTATTTTTAAATATTTATATTTTTTTTTATGTTGATTTGTTTTTTCAATATTATTAATAAATTATAATTTTAAATGAAAAGTAAAAACAATTTATAATTAAAAAAAAAAGGAAATATTAATTATCAAAGTGTAAGCATGTTCATACATTTGCAAACGTTCTCAATTTTTCTATCTATTTTTTATATGACATCTATAACGTCGCACTTTCTAGTTCTGTCTCTCAACATATTGAAAGGTATTAGGGAGTCCACAACATTTATGGATCCCAATTTCAACTAGATATCAGTATTAATCGCTTTATTAACTAGATTATTTCTAGATAATAGAACTCTGGTATGAATCTGCGAAAACATCCAAATCGCTTTATTAAGTGTGATTAGTTCTAGTATGAATCTGTGAAAACATCCAAATGGTAAACATAATCACCAAATTATGCAAGGACTTTTTTAAGTCTTCGCTCTTGAGAAATCGAAAGATTTTAGCAAACACGAGCATTATGTTGAAATGAATCTTATAATATGCATGGTCATCTATTATCACTCTACATCTCCCTCCAGGGAAAACATGGCAACAAATTTGAAGTATTTTTAGGCCAACTTGTAGATTAAATGATGTTTGCCGACACAAATGATATATTCCTCCTGTGTTTTCTTTTTCCCAAAAAGAAAAATCTCCAACAAGTAAAATGAAGCAAGAAAACTTGCTAGGCTAGGCTGGCTAATGAAAAAGGAAATACAGCTCTAGTCCTGCTATTTTATTCTCCAACAGTCAAACCAAATCCAAATTTGTAGTCTTTTTTCTTGTGATCAAGCTGCAATAAGTAAATATGAAAATCATGTCAAAGAATGATGAATAATCTGATAAAACCTATATGAACAAAGGAAAGCGCTCTGACCTCGGCAGAAAGAATGAAGTTCAGACCCATGTTTAACCGCTCCTCCAAAAATGCAGCACAGACGCCATTGGAATCAACCTTTCCCCTAAGGCGGCACTATAATAACCAACACAAGATGTTGAAACAAGATAAGATGGTTTTTCAACTGGATAAAATGGGTCAAAATTTCATCACAATGAGCAAAGAACTTTAAATGGCCAACTGTGATCCTAATCAGCTTCCAAAGGGAGACTTTAAATGGCCAACTATGATCCTAATCAGCTTTCAAAGGGAGACATGGGTGGTAAGTTTCTTCCTCATAATTCACATTGTGTATTACTAAGTGCCATTTAAAATAAAGAAATAGGCATAAAAATCGTGGAATCGTTTAAAATCAGTCGAGGAATGACAAAGCATCACACCAAATATGTAGTACTAAGTACCTGTCTAAGGATGTAGTCATAACCAAAGCTAGCAGTGACGTCTCTTGACATGGAGTTGAAGTTGCACATCAAATCAGTAGCCAGAGAAACCTGCAAGGAAAATTCAATGTAAGAAATAAAAAGGACTAAGGAAAGCACAAATCTACTATGTCATGATTGACTCACCTTATCAGATACCTTCTGAACATAGCTTAGAAGGGCCATTCCAGTGCTGGCAATTTGTCCAGTGGCAACCTGGATGAATACAAGCAATTTGATATATTTCGGTAGCCATATAAAATGAATAAAATAAGTAGGTGATAAAAATGGAAACATTGAACAGAAAATAAGATAATATGTAGCATATGTTAACAATCCCAGATAGCAGAGCAGAGCATCCACAAAAACGATATAGCAAAAAAACGGGATGGCCATTATTCTATACGATAAACTTTAGATAAATAAACAGTTGTGAAAGATCCGAAATTAAATAAGTAAGCAAAGGGAAGCAAGCAAGTTGCAGATAATGCATGTAAGAACAAGTCTTAAGTCATCATTACCATTTTATCAGTGTTGTAGCGAGCAGCATAACCAACACCAGACTTCCGATGCTGACCATTCCAAAATACCTCCCCACCCAATGATAAATGATTGGTGACACTCTGCAAAACAAAAGTCAATGTTTTCAGTAATAAAATGGATTTATTCGCATGTCAATAAATTGTACCACACCGTGCAACAGATTGAATCGGTAGATATGTTTCGGATTAGGGGATAAAACAGTAAAGCTTGTAAACTATTCAGAATAATGATAACTCAAAATAGACCTAATGTAGAGATGATCCAATCATCCAATTAGAACACAAGCAATTCTTCATCAACCCATGATAGTGGGAAAAATTTGCACATAACAAACTGAATGTATCTCAAAAAACCTAAGTTGATGGCCTGATGCACAAGTCCATACATTTATATTAGTATACATAAATTGAACTTACTAAGCGATTCATACAAAGAAGAAACTAAGAAATTCTCTCACTCAACAATGACATTGACCGATTGACCATTACATGACTTAAATATGAGCCAAACTACTAAAGTTAAAAGTATTAAAAACAATCAATTATATATCTGAAGAGCATGCATTATTTACATTTCATGAAAATTTGCTAGCTTCCGTATATCAATATATACCACTGTTTAAGTAGAAATGTCCACCTTAAAATAACTGTAGAATTAGTTTTCACATAGAATCCCATTTAAAAATTAAACTGTAAATTAAGGTAGTGTAGGTCATTTGTGAAGTAGATAGGATTGCTGACAGTACAATGTCAATCAGTTCAAACAAAACCAGATAGCTGTATGCAAGTAATATACTGTAATAACAAACAAGTTAAGTAATCTAAATGACTTTTTCCTACCTAAATCTCATATAAAACAGGCATTAACTTGCTCCTAGCAAAGATCCATTTCCTAGTTGAATCTGGGTCCTATAATCCTTTCCCTGAAAAATATAAAAAGGAAACTACTTGAGAACAATTTGCATTCATAGTCAGAGAAAGTTCCACTAAGAAACTACCAAAACAATATATGCCAATAGAAATATAATAGTTAATGGACAACTAGTAGATGAGGGCATCAAACGAAATAATCTAGATTCTAAAAATAAAAACTAACATATTTGAAGGCCATATTAGTGCTCTCAAAAAATGGTCTTCTGTTACCTTAACACAATTCTAGGGCACAATCATAATTGAAGATAGAGCAACACAATTCAAAAAACAAAATGAAACAAAGTTTATCAAACACAATAACATATAAGAAATTCATTTATCAGGAACATACCAAAAGAGGGGAAAATAAAAACAAGTCAAGATGAATGTGGATCATCAATTACAGTGATTAAAACAGAATAACAACGCCATACAATGAGAGTTGGAGATAAAGAATATGAGTTACTGAGATTGCGAAGGAGTTCTTACAGATAGCAACAATGGCGCAAGTTTCATAAAAACAAATAAACAACGAAAAACTCATACATACCATAATTTTCAGAGCTTACAGAGGTCAACGGAATCATGTTGAGGTGCGACTGCAGACGCATTCTCTTGCCGGCGGAGTTGTGTTAGGGTTTTTCATCGCTTATGTGGGCCCGTCAAACCGCTGGCCCGTTTGAAATTGTGCTTTTTGGTTTTTATATTCAACATTTAAGATAAAAAAAAATGTTCTAGTGTTTGAGAATGAAATAAAAACACCTGATTGTTAAATACATTGTAAATGAATTTATTAAGACTTAAGATGATAATTCTAAAATAAAAAATGAAATTGTTTCACTTTTATCAATGTTAAATTAAAAAAATACAATGACTAATATTTTTAATAAAATATTTTACTCTAAGATTTAATTTATATATATATATATATATATATATATATATATATATATATATATATATATATATATATATATATATATATATATATATATATATATATATATATATATATATATATATATATAAACTAATATATTAAATACAATTTCAAAATGAGACTGTATAGGATATAACTTGGTTGGATTACTTTAAAATGTATTATCTTATAAAGTTTAAATTGAAATTTATTTACAAATTTTATAATATTAATGATTATAAATATTTTCTATAGATTATGGATTATTAAATTGAAGATATTTATTTAATATATTACATTATACATTACGGGCATGCCACAGGGAAAACAGTGGGTGTCAGCATCCCACAGGGAAGGTGAAAGGTGTTAGTCGAACCTTCCCAAAAATAGAGCGAAGAAAGCAACATGCAAGGATTGACCCTACGGGCATGCCTTGAGATTTGGATGGCGTCAAAGATGCCAGCTATCTTCCTTTGGGCTTGACGTTTGTTTTGCACCCTATCGAGCCAGGCTATGTATTCTTTGTTGTCAGAAGTAGGAATCGACTGGAAAACTCTAACTTCTGGGTCCATAAATTTGAGATCGATGATGCCATCCTTCTCGAAAGTAGAACGAACAATAGGGGTGAAGCAAGGGAAGACTTTTTGAACCTTTTTTGGTTGCATTCTTTCGTTTGGGAGTGTCCCATGGAAGGCGAGAAGTTTCTCAGTCACCATGAAGGGAATGAGTGTTTGTCGTTGCCGAGTTTCCACCTTGGATGGATTATTTGAAGGTGGTTGAGGAACCATGGTTAAACCTTCTTTTTTAGCAAGGTTAAAAGTGATGGGATTGTTACTAGTATCGTGTGTAACTGTATTCATAATGTTAGCAGAATATGCCATTACAATTTAAGAAAGAAGGGGAATGAGAAAAGTATTTGTTCTGAGAGTTGCAGAAAAATGTGCAAAGGAGAAGAAGGAAGGAAAACAAAAAATATGGAAGAATGGTATTTATAAGCAAATAAAATGACAACCAAGAGTCAATCGATATTTACGACAACTGTTCCGATTCAGCGGTAGTGGGAAAGTTAGTAAAGGTGGTTGAAAACCCACAACCTAGGAACTAGCTGCAAATGATGGCATTTCCCTTGGAAATTGTGGTGCAGAAAGGTGTCATCATTGTGCATGACATCATCAATGATTAGACACCTAGTCGAAATTGGGAAAGACAAAACACCAAGTTCCTCGGTCGAAACTGGCCTTTTAGGGGGAAATTTGTTAGACAACAAATTTCGACTATTCCAAAGAGGAAAATCGAAATAATAAGTATGGAATCACAAAATGAAGCTTCGAGGAGAGTGGACATGGTCGAAGGAGTTCGACAGAAAAGACGGACATGGAACACAAGCCAAGTCGAAACAAGTCCGACAGATAGAAAGTGTGTAGGTCGAAGTCGAAGAAAATGACAGTTTACGCGGGTAGGATTTGAAAATATCAAGAACGTGGGAAGTTATAAAGGAAGTGGGCAGACACATATCAAGCTATTAATCATCAAGAGCGAAATAACAGTTAATTTTATTTCCTATTTAAGAAAAGTTCATTGTTAGTTTTAGAGGTCGCATTTGTAATATTGTAGAGGGAAAACACTCAAAGTATCAAGCGTTTAGAGAAACGAGTTCATTCCCACAAAAATATATGCTTGCATCCACATTTACCTTCAAGCAATTTAAATTACCAAGTATTTTTATTTGCTTTGCCATTTACGGTTTATCTTGTCTTTCGTTCATCTATTTTAATTGCACCTTTTACAAGCATTTCATGACAACCGTTTTCTTAATCCAAACATTTAAATAAAACATCCTATAAACTTAACACTTAGTCTAGGATTTTGTAGCCTATCTTGGAAGTAAACCTCAATATGAGGCTAAAGATTGTCTGTGATAAACCACATGCAAACAATCCCTCTATAACATTATTATAGGAAGGCCCTCATTCAATGCTCTGAAAGCAGTGTTGTCCACCATGTATCTTGCATTAAAGTATCCCTTAGAAGATGGTCAAATTGAAATAGTGAAAGGTGACCAAGGAATAACCAGGAAATGTTTTAAAGATAGTCTGATATTGAAAAGAAGGAATTATGCTGACGAACCACTCAAGGATGATCAGTTACAAGTAAACTCAATCAATATCGGTATGAGTGAGGAGCCACCCTGTATCTTGCATTAAAGTATCCCTTAGAAGATGGTCAAGTTGAAATAGTGAAAGGTGACCAAGGAATAACCAGGAAATATTATAAAGATAGTCTGATATTGAAAAGAAGGAATTATGCTGACGAACCACTCAAGGATGATCAGTTAAAAGTAAACTCAATCATAAGAATTAAGATGTCGTATCTAAAAAAAATGAAAGAAATTAGTAGTAACCAAAAAATATAAATTTGATATACTTATGTATTCCTTATTTTAAGCAAATTTTATCTTTCTATATTCATTGAATAATTGATGTAACTTATCTACATGTAAATCATATACATTAGTTATTTAATGAATCTAAAAAATAAAAATTTAGTTATAACAAAGAATGTATGAAGTACATTTATTAGTTTAATCTTTTTAAAAAGTTATAATTTTTATTATATTAGATAAATAATTTAAAATTTAATAGGTAGATTATAGAAATTATTAAAAATATCGGGTTGTCAAATAAATTGTAAATAAATTTAATAAGACTTAAGATGGTGAATCTAAAATAAAAAATGAAACTTTTTCACTTTTATCAATGTTTAATTAAAAAAATACAATGAATAATATTTTTAATATTTGTTCAAAACATTTTACTCTAATATTTAATTTGTATATATGAAAACTGATATATTAAATATAAATTCTCTTTTCTAGAAAATGAGACCGCATAGGATATAGCTTGGGTGGATTTCTTTAGAACGGATTATCATATAGAGTTTAAATTCAAATTTATTTACAAATTTTATAATATTAATGATTATAAATATTTTCTTTAAATTATAGATTACTAAATTGAAGATATTTATTTAATATATTACGTTACATATTATTATTATTACTACTACTATTAATATTAATATTATTATTTATATAATTTTATTAATAATAATAATCTTAATAATAAAAATAATAATAATCACTATTAAAATTATAATTATGAATATTATTTGTAGTTTCTAAATTCACAATGAAACAAATATCGAGTCAACAAAAAAAATATAAAGTTGATATACTTCCTCCATTTATTATTTTAAATAACTTTAATTTTTATTTTTATAAATAATTGGTATATCTGACCTATATATAAATCAGATACATGGGTTGTTATATAAATATAAAAAGTCAAAATTTGATTATAATAAAAAATAGATATAATACATTTATTATTTTAATAATTTTTAAAAAGTTAAAATTTCATTTATAGTATATAAATAATGTTAAAATTATATGAGTGTCAAAAAAAAATCTTTAGACTTAAGATGTTGAATATAAAACTATATATATGAAACAAATATAAATCAGATACAATAGTTATTCAATGATTCTAAAAGTCAAAATTTGGTTATAACAAAGAAATGATGAAGTACATTTATTATTTTAATCATTTTTCAAAAGTTATAATTTTATTTATATATTAAATATTAATTATTTTTCAAATATTATGAATAAATTTAATAAGAATTAAGATGGTGAATCTAAAAAAAAATGAAACTGTTTCACTTTTATCAACATTTGATTAAAAAAACTCCAATGAATAAGATTTGTAATATTTGATCAAAATATTTTTCTCTAAGATTTAATTCATATATATATAATTGATATATTATATACCGTTTTTCTTTTCTAGAAAACAAGGACGCTTCAGATATAGCATGGTTGAAGAGCATGCATTACAATTATATATCTGAAGAGCATGCATTATTTACATTTCATGAAAATTTGCTAGCTTCCGTATATCAATATATATATAATTGATATATTATATACCGTTATTATTATTATTACTATTATTATTATTATTATTATTTGTAGTTTCTAAATTCACAATGAAACAAATATTGAGTCAACAAAAAAATATATAAAATTGATGTACTTCTTCCATTTCTTTTTTAATCAAACATCAAATTTTATATTTATTAAATAATTGATATATTTGATCTATATATTAATCAAATACATTAGTTATTCAATTAATCTAAAAAGTCATATCTCAAAAAGTTATAATTTTATTTATATTATATAAATCATTTTAAAATTTAATAGTACAACATAAATATTATTAAAATCACTAGATTGTCAAATCCCAAGCGTCTTAAAGATCATAAATAATTAATATCTTATTTTATTATTAACAAGTTTATTATTTAAAATCACCAAGTTATAAACTATTAATGGTTATAACAATATATTGAATAGGTCAATTGAATTTTTCTAATGATTTATTTAAATTTAATATCATTTTTATTTTTATTTTTAAACTCAAAATTATGTGTTCAATTTTATATGGAAAGTTTTTGTTAGTATTAGTATAAATACGTATAAATAATTAAACAAGTATTACATAAAAATCAATTAAAAGTAAAGTCTATAAAGTCATGACGTTATTTTTGGTGATTGTTCTTAGCTTTTGGATAACATGTAGCAATATTGATGCAAGAAGTGGAACTCTATCAAATGAGACAAGTTATTTTACTACATCTGATATCGTTATGGTATTGTTTATTATTTTATTTCCTTTGTTATAATTTATTTTACATCTGTTTTACATGATTGTAAATTTTGTTAACATATCCAGCATCGTATGGACATTGATTTTGGTTGTATTAATATCCACAAGCAACCTTCTCTAAATCATCCTTTATTAAAAAATCATAAAATCCAGGTATAAAAAGTTTAAATCTTTATAGGTTTAATAATATCTGTTAATACACAATGGATAATCAAACAGAATTGTAAAGCAAATCACACAAGCAATTGTTAACCCAGTTCGGTGCAACTCACCTACGTCTGGGGGCTACCAAGCCAGGAAGGAAATTCACTATAATAGAATTAGTTCAAAGATTATCCGTACACTTCAACAAGTTATAGTCTTTCTCACATAATCTCTACCCGTGCAACTTCTACCTAAGCACTCTTAGATATGAGAACCCATTCACTTCCCTTACAATCACAAACCCGTGATCTTAAACAACAATCCCTTGTGAAAAGAAAATACTTTTCAATTACAAACTCTTGATTTTACTTCACAGTTTCAATCAAGAAGACACACTCTTGATCTTGCTTCAAAGCTTTGATCAAGAAGACAAATCAGTCCAATTCAATCATCAATGGATGACTTAAATGACCTACAGACACAAACCCTAGCTCTCTCTCTAAATCTCGCTCAGTCTTGGTTGTGTGTACAAACAGGTTTTCTAAGTCCCTTTTTATAGAAACATTGGACATCTTGAAAACCCTAAATATATTTTCCAATCAAATCTTTTTATATCAGCTGTATAGATCTCCTTGGAAAATAAGTAAATCTGGTTGAAATCCCTGAATGAATGCGCCAGCTAGCCATATCTTCAATCAACCAATGATTGTCATTTATTGTGCAATCACAAAACACCAGACATTCATACTGAATGTTTTGTGTACAAGATGTCATGACATCGGGTCTGACATCCTGGAAAAATCCTGCATAATCCAATTTCCTTTTATAGCAGGTACATCCATATCAGATACCATGACATTGTGTATGTCATCTGAAACAATCCTGCATGAACATGTCTTCCATTAAGCTCCAGCAGGTACAACCAATATTAGAAGCCTTGTCTTTGTATGTGGCATTCTGAAACAATCCTGCTTGCATATCTTCTTTAACTCCAGCAAGTACATAGGATATCTCATGTTAAGACATCACACATGACATCTTGTGAACACTCTTTGTTTTACCAAAATTGCTGCCAACTCTTAGAATCAACAAACTCCCCCTTTGGCAAATTTTGGCTAAAACATATATCTGTCCTTTTTGTTCACAAGGCAAACTATCAACAGTTAAACCATTAAACAGTAGTTTAATCAGCAGCAGAAGCAAAACAATTACTAGCTATGGCTACTAGTAATACACATATGCACAAGGGTACTTCTCCTCCCCCTAAATCTGTGCAACAACAACAGAATTACTAGTTATGGATGCAACTAGTAAGACACACAAATGCATAATGCACAAGGGTACTTCTTCTCCCCCTAAATCTGTGCATTCATCAAATAACAGCTACTAAACTTCAGCACCTGTACCAGCCAGAATGTCATACTGACATCTGCTTTAACATCAGAATGTTCTAGTGTTTGAGAATGAAATAAAAACACCTGATTGTTAAATACATTGTAAATGAATTTATTAAGACTTAAGATGATAATTCTAAAATAAAAAATGAAATTGCTTCACTTTTATCAATGTTAAATTAAAAAAATACAATGACTAATATTTTTAATATTTGTTCAAAATATTTTACTCTAAGATTATATATATATATATATATATATATATATATATATATATATATATATATATATATATATATATATATATATATATATATATATATATATATATATATATATATATATGAAAATGACAGTTTACGCGGGTAGGATTTGAAAATATCAAGAACGTGGGAAGTTATAAAGGAAGTGGGCAGACACATATCAAGCTATTAATCATCAAGAGCGAAATAACAGTTAATTTTATTTCCTATTTAAGAAAAGTTCATTGTTAGTTTTAGAGGTCGCATTTGTAATATTGTAGAGGGAAAACACTCAAAGTATCAAGCGTTTAGAGAAACGAGTTCATTCCCACAAAAATATATGCTTGCATCCACATTTACCTTCAAGCAATTTAAATTACCAAGTATTTTTATCTGCTTTGCCATTTATGGTTTATCTTGTCTTTCGTTCATCTATTTTAATTGCACCTTTTACAAGCATTTCATGTCAACCGTTTTCTTAATCCAAACATTTAAATAAAACATCCTATAAACTTAACACTTAGTCTAGGATTTTGTAGCCGATCTTGGAAGTAAACCTCAATATGAGGCTAAAGATTGTCTGTGATAAACCACATGCAAACAGTCCCTCTATAACATTATTATAGGAAGGCCCTCACTCAATGCTCTGAAAGCAGTGTTGTCCACCATGTATCTTGCATTAAAGTATCCCTTAGAAGATGGTCAAGTTGAAATAGTGAAAGGTGACCAAGGAATAACCAGGAAATGTTATAAAGATAATCTGATATTGAAAAGAAGGAATTGTGCTGATGAACCACTCAAGGATGATCAGTTAAAAGTAAACTCAATTAATATTGGTCTGAGTGAGGAGCCACCCTATATCTTGCATTAAAGTATCCCTTAGAAGATGGTCAATTAGAAATAGTGAAAGGTGACCCAGGAATAACCAGGAAATATTATAAAAATAGTCTGATATTGAAAAGAAGGAATTATGCTGACGAACCACTCAAGGATGATCAGTTAAAAGTAAACTCAATCATAAGAATTAAGATGTCGTATCTAAAAAAATGAAAGAAATAAGTAGTAAACAAAAAATATAAATTTGATATACTTATGTATTCCTTATTTTAAGCAAATTTTATCTTTCTATATTCATTAAATAATTGATGTAACTTATCTACATGTAAATCATATACATTAGTTATTTAATGAATCTAAAAAATAAAAATTTAGTTATAACAAAGCATGAATGAAGTACATTTATTAGTTTAATCTTTTTTAAAAAGTTATAATTTTAGTTATATTAGATAAATAATTTAAAATTTAATAGGTAGATTATAGAAATTATTAAAAATATCGGGTTATCAAATAAATTATAAATAAATTTAGTAAGACTTGATATGGTAAATCTAAAATAAAAAATGAAACTGTTTCACTTTTATCGATGTTTAATTAAAAAAATACAATGAATAATATTTTTAATATTTGTTCAAAACATTTTACTCTAATATTTAATTTATATATATATATATGAAAACTGATATATTAAATACAAATTCTCTTTTCTAGAAAATGAGGCTATATAGGATATATCTTGGTTGGATTTCTTTACAACGAATTATCTTATAGAGTTTAAATTAAAATTTATTTACAAATTTTATAATATTAATGATTATAAATATTTTCTTTAAATTATGGATTACTAAATTGAAGTTATTTATTTAATATATTACATTACATATTATTATTATTACTATTATTATTATTATTATTATTTTATTAATAATAATAATCTTAATAATAAAAATAATAATAATAACTATTAAAATTATAATTATGAATATTATTTGAAGTTTTTAAATTCACAATGAAACAAATATTGAATCGACAAAAAAATATATAGTTGATATACTTCCTCCATTTATCATTTTAAAAAAACTTCAAATTTTATTTTAATTAAATAATTGGTGTATCTGACCTATATATAAATCAAATACATTGGTTGTTATATAAATATAAAAATTCAAAATTTGATTATAATAAAAAATAGATATAATACATTTATTATTTTAAGAATTTTTAAAAAGTTAAAATTTTATTTATAGTATATAAATAATTTTAAAATTATATGAGTGTCAAAAAAAAATCTTTAGACTTAAGATGTTGAATATAAAACTATATATATGAAACAAATATAAATCAGATACAATAGTTATTCAATGATTCTAAAAGTCAAAATTTGGTTATAACAAAGAAATGATGAAGTACATTTATTATTTTAATCATTTTTCAAAAGTTATAATTTTATTTATATGTTAAATATTAATCATTTTTCAAATATTATGAATAAATTTAATAAGAATTAAGATGGTGAATCTAAAAAAAAATGAAACTGTTTCACTTTTATCAACATTTGATTAAAAAAACTCCAATGAATAAGATTTGTAATATTTGATCAAAATAGTTTTCTCTAAGATTTAATTCATATATATATAATTGATATATTATATACCGTTTTTCTTTTCTAGAAAACAAGGACGCTTTAGATATAACATGGTTGAATTTCTTTAGAATGATTGATCTTGTAAATTTTAAATTCAAATTTATTTACGAATTTTAAAATATTAATGATTATTAATAATTTCTTTAGATTATGGATTACATGATTCAAGATACTTATTTAATTTATTCAATTATATTTAATTATTATTATTATTCAGGTAATTTTATTCATAATAATTATAATCTTAATAATAATAATTATTATCACTATTATTATTATTATTATTATTATTATTATTATTTGTAGTTTCTAAATTCACAATGAAACAAATATTGAGTCAACAAAAAAAATATATAAAGTTGATGTAGTTCCTCCATTTCTTTTTTAATCAAACATCAAATTTTATATTTATTAAATAATTGATATATTTGATCTATATATTAATCAAATACATTAGTTATTCAATTAATCTAAAAAGTCATATTTCAAAAAGTTATAATTTTATTTATATTATATAAATCATTTTAAAATTTAATGGTACAACATAAATATTATTAAAATCAGTAGATTGTCAAATCCCAAGCGTCTTAAAGATCATAAATAATCAATATCTTATTTTATTATTAACAAGCTTATTATTTAAAATCACTAAGTTATAAACTATTAATGGTTATAACAATATATTGAATAGGTAATTGAATTTTTCTAATGATTTATTTAAATTTAATATCATTTTTATTTTTATTTTTAAACTCAAAATTATGTGTTCAAATTTATATGGAAAGTTTTTGTTAGTATTAGTATAAATACGTATAAATAATTAAACAAGTATTACATAAAAATCAATTAAAAGTAAAGTCTATAAAGTCATGACGTTATTTTTGGTGATTGTTCTTAGCTTTTGGATAACATGTAGCAATATTGATGCAAGAAGTGGAACTCTATCAAATGAGACAAGTTATTTTATTACATCTGATATCGTTATGGTATTGTTTATTATTTAATTTCCTTTGTTATAATTTATTTTACATCTGTTTTACATGATTGTAATTTTTGTTAACATATCCAGCATCGTATGGACATTGATTTTGGTTGTATTAATATCTACAAGCAACCTTCTCTAAATCATCCTTTATTAAAAAATCATAAAATCCAGGTATAAAAAGTTTAAATCTTTATAGGTTTAATAAGATTACTTGATTTATTATGCATTTTATTATTCATAATTTGAAATATAAATCTTTGTTTTGTTTCCATTTCATTGCCAAATAGCGTTATCCAACCTTTACAAGAAACATTGTGCCAAAAAGGTCATCTTATGATGGTAAAATCATTGAAGAATGTCCACTGGGAAAAGTTCCCTTTCACAAGAAAACAAAAAAACATCAAATTAAAGGTTTTCAGTCAAATTCACATGAGTATCATGTAAGTGGACTCTCCTAATCATATCATGCAATGTAAGGTTATAAATTATATAATAAATTTAAGCTATCATAATATATTTATTGAGGATTAAGTATCAATATAAATTAAAAATAATTTCTCACAATTACAAATATATTGTGTAATTTAAATTAAAATTTTGAAAAATAAGTTGATGTAATGGGGTCTACACCAATGTTTTTAGTATTTAAGAATTTTCTAATTATTAATCTAAATATTACATTTGTTCTTATTTTCTAGTCGATCACCCTCGATACAAATCAAACTGCGACATTTCATGGAGGATATGCACACGTTGGTGCATATAATTTACAGCTTAAAGGAAAACAATATAGTTTATCTGGAATTTGGGTTGAGAGTGGTCCACCATCTAATTTAAATAGCATATTTGTTGGCATCGGGGTAAGTTATTTTTAAGATTTCAAACATGTATTTTTGGTTTATTTTTCATGTGTCAATAAAACTTTTTTTAATGAACTATTTGTATCAATTTTTTTTCATATACAAGGTTATGCCAAACTTATATGGAGATAGTGAAATTCACCTAACAACACGTTGGACGGTATTATTATAAACTTAATGTTCCTAATAATTCTTAAATATTCTTAATAAAATGACTATTAAATTTACTAGACAAAAATAATTTTAATATTATTTTGCTCAATTTGATACAAACATGCAGGCAGGTGGATCAGGATGTTACAATGTTCATTGTCCTGGGTTCGTGCAAGTCAAAAGTAAACCATATCTTGGAATGATCTTATCACCTGTTTCTAGCATTGGGTCGTTTAAAAAATGGGTTTTTGTTCCCACAATCAAACAGGTAATTTTCATTTGAAAAAAATTATAATGTATATTTTATCATCTTTTAATTGCTTAAATATTTGTAGGATAAAGTAACGGGTCATTGGTGGTTATGTATATTCCCAAAGCTACGATGTTTTGGATATTTTCCAAAAGAATTATTCTCTCACTTAAGTTCAGGAGCATCTATCGTTAGATATGGCGGTGAAACTTATACTCCGCCTGGAATGGTTAGTCCTCCAATGGGTAGTGGAAGATTACCACAAGAAAGATTCAAAAACTCGGGTTTCATGGAAAAGATTAAGATAATTAATTCAGAATATAATCAAATTGATATAAATCCTAGAAATATGAAGATAAACAAAGATGGTAATTTAAGTTGTTATGACTTATTATATCGTGGTTTTGAAGGAAGTTATTCTCATCAAGCTTTTCTATATGGTGGGCCTGGTGGAAGGTCATGTTAATGATTGTATCGTAGAATAAATTTATTTAAAGGCTTCATAAAATATTAATAAATAAAGTTAATTATTTTTCCCTTGTGTTTTATATTGCTCCCTAGATATATAATCTTACTTGTTATAATGGTCTATAAGTTCTAAAAAAACTTGAAAACTTAGATTAATAAAACTTAAGTTGCTGAATTAAAAAAAAATATAAGAAATTGTTTGATTTTTATCAACGTTTGATTTTTAATATACAATGAATAATAATTGTAATATTTGTTCAAAACATTTTTCACTAAGATTTAATTCAAATATATAAATGCTGATATATTAAATACAATTTATCTCCTCTAAAAAATGAGGCCACGTAGGTTTTAGCTTCATTGGATTTCTTTGGAATGACTTATTTTGTCATGTATATTGAAATTTATTTTTAAATTTTATAATACTAATTATTATTAATTTTTTCTTTAGATTATGGATTTATGAATTCAAGATATTTATAAAATTTAATATAATAATAGTAATACATATGATGACATGCATATGGTGTGGTTCATGAGATCCATCGACCTGAAACCAAGAGTTTAAAGAGTATCAAATTGGACAAAAGACTATAATCCTTACATAAAGTGACACACATACACACATTGTAAATAAACTTAACCATATTGACTTTAATTTCAAAAGACAAAACGAACTAACAACCCCATCTTCTCCTTTTGGCAATTTTGTGCCTTTTTTTTAACTTTTCAAAAGAGAGCAGTTAGATTTAAGTTATCTTTGATTGAGATATAATTCTCCCATTTCCATGATATTTTGATTATAAGTCTTTCCATTTAATAGGGGTTAGTGGCATACTTGTTGATTAAATCCAAGTTGGAGCCCTCCCGCTTAAATGTTGAAAAGCCCTTATTATCGGTGGATGTTTGGTTGAGTATTCCCCTTTTGATAACAAAATATCTCTAAGCTTATGTTAATATCAATCCACCCATTTCTTTGAATTTCTTACCGTCATACCCTAATTTTCAACCCTAACATGCCACCATCATTTGTATCATTTGTATGACATCTAGCATCTTTGCACTACTAACCTATTGAAAATACAAAAAGATTTTCTACTTTGTTTATCTTAAGCTAGGGTTTTGCACCAAGAATTTTCAAAGATTGATCAATCAAGACTTGGCATGAGTTTTAACATTTCAAACTCCTCATCCTTCCTAAGTAATCAAGTGACTTCCATCAATAAGAATCAATTTCAAGATCATTCCATCTCAAATTTATCAAGGCCAGAGTTCATCTGATACCCTCAGTTAGGGTTTTGACCCAAAGTCAACTAGTTGACTTTTTAGCCAAGGCATGATCCCAAAGCTTGAAGTATGGTTCAAATACTTCGAATACATTATAAGTGATTCATTCACATCATCCAATATGCCTAAGAGATCCCATTCATTAAAGATTTCAAGAATTAGATTCATCCGATACAAAGTCAACTAAGGCAAAGTCAAAGTTTGACTTTCAAAAAATTTGGTCAACCATGGACTTCTCAACTCAAGGATAATTAAAATATGGTTGATGGATGCATTTGATCAAGAGTAAACAAGAAATTTGAGGTTACTTGCAAAAAGGGCAAGATTTGGTTTTGTAAAATTTTCGAAGTTATGAAAAAAATACATGTTCAAGTACCCATCTTTCCAAGGACATAACTTGTGATCCAGGCCACCATTTTATTTGCTCCAATTATCATATTAAAGGTATTACTTTATACTTCAACTTTTTCCTTGATTATTAATTCCCAAAAAATGCAAGGATTTCAAGTTATGAAGCCATGAAGTTGGTACCATGAACTTAAAACACTTAGAAAAAACTTTCAACCAAATCTGCCTTCAAAAAGTGGCTTACTTGATCATCACTTTTCAGTATGATACATATTGATTCAAGGAAAACCCCATCCATGAAAGTTGTAGATCATGGTCTTATCTTTCCAAAAAATCAAAGATCATGAAATTATCATATTTGAGCTAGGAGTTTCGAAGAGTTGAAGTTGGCTATCCAAATATGAATTTTTGGGTCATTTTCATGACAAATTCATCATGTAACCTTGAGCCAAAGCTATAAGATCTTGCTTTACATGCTATCTTGCTTCTAAATCTCACCTTAATCATAATATTACACAAACCTTTGATGCATTACACAAGGGATTGAGCCATTGACCAAGTCTTGATGCCATATTTTGAAGGTTTTGCAAAAAGCTTCATATCCATTTTGATAAAGGCCAACTTTTCCAACCACTCTTGCATTGAGATTCTAACTTGTTTCTTCTGATCACACTTAACCTCTAAACCAGAAGCAACATCCTAAAAGTACCTCTAAACTCCTCCTTTCACTCCACCTTTTCATCATGATCCATTATGATTTTTTGTGCAAAATGAAACCAAGTCACCAAACTAGCATTCCAATTGAACCAAGATTAATTTCTGCAAGTTACATGAACCATATGTAGTCTCTGTAAATAGAGAGACAAGCCTCATAACTCAATACACCATAATTGGCACAAAAACTCCATTGTAGCAAATTCTCCAAACCTCAAACTTCCAAATTCCATTGTACTTGTGTTTTCTCCAAACCAACACTTCAAATAACTTCTAAACATCCATAAGAAGTTGTCCAAACACTTGAACAACTTTTGTAACAGCCCTACTGTAACACCCCAAAATTTGCCCTCCTCATTCATGCATTCATTTAGCATTTCATATTGCATTTCATCATGTCAATCAGAATTAGATCAAAGAAAAAAAAAACGAAAAAAATAAAAAAAAAATAATAATAATAATAATAATAAAAAAATTTAATTTTTAATTAATTAATTAATTAATTAAATAAATAATTAAATAAATAAAATATAATAAAAAATTTTGGACTTGGGTCTCTCTCATTTGAGCCCACAAAACCATGAAATTCAGTCTATAAATACCAAGGCTTCACTTGAGAGAACACAGAACAAAGGGGGATTTTGAAGAGAAGCAAAATACTCTGAGGTTTCCTTAGAACAAAACCCTAAGGAAAAAGATAGTGAGAGAAGACCTAACGGAGTTCAGAGCAGCCTCCAAACCCCGAAGGGGACTCAACTACACAGAATCACCTTTGCCTCACATAAACCCTGAAGATTGTTTTGTAAACCTCACGGGTGCAACTCAATTTCAATCAAGCTCTCCAATCAGGTTTGCCATTATTCCCATTACCTTTGCCCATGGGTTTAATATGTATATGAATGTATAAACAATGCCTTAAATATTTAACCGTTTAATTTCTGAAATGTATGCCACAGGGTTTGAGTTTTTTGAAACCATACTGTTGATCATGAAAAAAATGCTTATGGTGTTTCACTAACCCTTTTGTTGAATTTTTGTGAGGGCTCACATGACTTTTGCAGGGATAACTTGCGTGGTTTCCCACTTTATTTGTGGGATAACCCCTGGAGGTTCATTCCGATTACCTGTACTGACTCACTTTTCTTTGATGGCATTAGCTTGGAAGGATCTCAAGGTTTCCCATTCCTCTAATTGCTGTTACTTCGGATCTTTATCCGCGTGGTACTTTTACATTTTTCCCGCATTTTACTGCTTTCCTAGCTGGAAGACCTCGATAGGAGGCAACGTTTGAGCCCCTTGGTGGCATTTTACTTTGAGATACATGTTTTGTGTTTTGTATTCATATCCCTGCAGGTAGCGCGGTTCCTTCGTCAAGGACTGCCCTTTTTCCCTCGAGCATCCCAAACCCTAAAACCTAAAGCAACACGCTAACTCCTTCTACTACAGGCGAGTAAGTCTCCAAAGGTCGAGCATCCGGTAGATTGCGTAGTAATGTTGTTCGCCCAAAACCCAATCCATAACCCCGTAGTTAGCCGAACTACGTGTTGCTCTGATTCTCAGGCCAGATGAGATACGTAGGCATAAGACGTGTTGTCTTAGCGAGCACACATCCCCCAACCCATAGGTCAGCCGAGCTACGAAGACTCTGATTCTCATATTCAGATGAGATACGTATGCAGTGGGTGCGACATCCGCGCGAGTCCTTTTCCTTTAACCCTTTTTTAGTAAATAGTACATTAGATAAACCCATACCCTTTAGACAAGAACTACATAAGTGGATCCCGTAGAGTACTACAGATGCGTAGGGGTGCTAATACCTTCCCTTCGCATAACCGACTCCCGAACCCAAGATTTGGTTGCGAGACCCCGTCTTGTCCTTTCCTTTTTCAGGTTTACTTCGAGCGTTTCCTTTCCCTCCTTTGGGATGAATAACGCACGGTGGCGACTCTTCTGTCTTTTTCTTTCGCCGGTTGTTTTTTTTTTCACACTGTATTTTTCAGGTTGCGACAGCTGGCGACTCTGCTGGGGACCCGGTTTCCCTAAGCGAGTCCTTCCTAGCTTTTGTAGTTTGTTTATTGGATGTTCATGCTTTTGTACGGTTATTTATTTACCTGCTTTACCTTATTGCATTGTGTACATATCATTGCTTTATCTGTTGGCTGGCTATGGCTGCTTGGTGATCTTTGTGAGATGAGTTCTATACCCGAACTCGAGTGCACTTAGGATAGGAGAATGACATAGTCCTGTCGACTTGTGTGGAGTTATTCCTTAGCGAGTTGACTTGCAAGCCCATTCACTTGGTGGAGGTCATGTTGAGATCAATAATGTCACATAAGTAAGTTGTGGTTAGACATTACTTGTTCCAATATAGACCTTAGAAGCCGAGGACCTTAGTTTACCAAACCCATCTTGGCCTATTCGTAGGACGTAGTGCGAAAGTCGTTCAAGTGTAAGATTTGATACGATTGTTACGCGATACTACACTCATAAGAGTCTCTCTTGAGAATATTGTTGGAATACGAGTAGTCGTTCCTCTGATAATATCCGAAAGATGGGATTATGACTATGGGAACCTTTTGTAGAACATGTTTGGCAGGTTTAAACCTTAGTACACTCCTTTTGGGTGGTTCTTAACCTAAACTCCATGCTCGTGACTTGCAACAAACCCTTGATTCATGGTTAATCCGATCAGGTATCCTTAATATCAATGGAACTCGGGTGTTGATAAGATGTAAACCATAATCCACCAAAATGGGTGGTTGATATTAAGGATAACATGATCCATCCCATGACCTTTGTTTGGTGTGCTCTTAATTTCTCTCCAGACAGTGCAACCTGACAAATGTTCAAGCAGATACATCAATTCTGATTGACAGGCCTTTGCATTGCATAACATCATCTGCATATTTGCATCCAATATCTCATGCTTATTCATTTGCAGGGTATTCCCTTTCAAAACGGGGGTGCCTTAAAACTGAACAAGCAGTGCATCGCATACCATGCATATTAACCCTTGTCTGTTTTGCAGGTGTCACCGCAGTGTCTAATGTTTGTTCCCTGTATCAGGCAGTTATTAGTCCCAAGCGAGTCCACAGGTACCCGACAAAGGAAAATCGTCCACAACTAGCGATGGACCAAGTACAGAAAGAGCTGGCTGATATGCGTGAAAGGATGGATCAGTTCATGACATTGATGACTGGTATGGCAGCAGGCCAAGAAAAGCTGAGGGAATTGGTTGAGCAACCGAGGCCCAATCCAGATTTGGAGATACCAAATGCTGAGGGAAACCCTGGTAACCCTGGGAACGCTGATAACCCTGTGAACACTGGTAACGCGGGTAACGCAAATGCTGATGGAAACCCGGGTAATGTTGGCAACACAGGGAATGTTGGAAATGGTATTGGCGGAAGGTACAATGTGAATCAAGGAATTCGGATTAACGGGCACCCCGTTACTGAAGATTATCAGTGTGATCAATTTTCTTTGCACGACGAGGCCCTCGAGACCACTTGCCGTATGGATGAGCTTGCTGAGAAGCTCAAATCTTTGGAGTCTCAAAATTCCTTAGGCTTTGATGTCACAAATCTTGGTCTGGTTCAGGGAGTAAGGATTCCTCACAAGTTCAAACCCCCTACTTTTAAGAAATACAACGGGGCTTCTTGCCCACGCACTCATCTCCAATCTTATCTAGGAAGGTTGGGAGCTCACACGGAAGATGAAAAGCTGTGGATGTACTATTTTGAAGACAGTCTAACTGGAGCTTCTCGTGAATGGTATTCTCATTTGTCTCGTACTACCATCAAGAGCTGGAAAGACTTGGCAGAGGCTTTTATCAAGCAATATCAATACAACTTGGACATGGCTCCAAATCGGACCTTGTTGCAAGGTATGTCTCAGACTGCCAAGGAAACCTTTAGAGAGTATGCTCAGCGTTGGAGACAGATTGCTGCGTCCGTCCAACCCCCTATGTCTGAAAGGGAGATGGCGGACATGTTCATGAACACTCTTCAAGGCAATTATATTGAGAGATTGGCTGCTTGCCCGTCAATCAGCTTTGCAGAGATAGTAATTGCTGGAGAAAGAATCGAGAGTCTGTTGAAGATGGGCCGAATTCAAGACAATAGTGCTTCCAACTCATCAGGTCCCAAGAGCCCGTTTTCTGGTAACGGTCAGCGAAGAAAAGAAGGCGAGGCAAGCGTTGTGTATGCCGACAGAGGCAGGAGTAAAGGACGCCCTAATTATTATCAAGATCAAGTGGCCGCAGTCACTATTCCAACACTTGTTCCTCAACCGCAATGTCATCTGCAACAACAACCCAGGTACAACAATCAACAACAAGGAGGTAATCCGGGTCAGCAGAGACACTATCAACAACGTCTAAGGCAGACGGACCGGGTCATCGAGCCAATCCCAATGCCTTATTCAGTATTACTTCCTAGGCTGATTGACATGAATCTGGTTATGTTGAGAACTCTGGCCCCACCAATCGATCCCAATAATTTGCCCAGAGGTTATGATGTCAACGCCAGATGTGCTTTTCACTCCAACGCACCTGGCCATACTACAGATAATTGCAAGGCTCTCCAGTTAAAGGTACAAGATTTGAGAGATGCCCAGGCTATCAATTTTGCTCCGATGCCTAATGTTATCCAGAACCCCATGCCGGCTCACGGCAGGCAGGGGATTAATGCCGAAGTGGTTGAAGCTGGTAATGCCCAAGGCTGGGGCAAATTTGTGGAGCCAGTCATCAAAGAAGACAAGTTTGGATTGGGGTATGCTCCGGGATCTCAGAAGAATGAAGTCGGTACTCTCTCCAGCGGGGGTTTGGTTTCTCCCCACATCGTCAATGCTGCAAATGAAGACAAGGCTGACAGCGACTGTGACTTAGATAGCTGGATTCGCCCGTGTGTCCCGGGAGAAAAGCTCGACAATTGGTCGTCTAAAAAAACCGTCCGGGTTACTCTACTGAAAGAGTGATTTTTATTGTTTTCCTTTATTACATGCATAATAAAGTCTTACACTTTGCCCAAGGTGTAACGGCTCATTTGTAGGGCCATCCATTTAGTTACGTTTCGCAATTATTTTTATCATCAATAAAGGACGGCTTTTGCAAACAATTTTGTGTTCTCTTTCTTTCAGTTTTTTTTTACTTTTTACCAAAAAATGGTAATGTTTATTTTTTCGTTTTTCCTTTCTTTCAAAAAAAAATCTCTCATTCTAAGGTAAAGCATGATCCTCCATCATGCAGAGCCGACCACCCGGATCTCACTGCTAACGACACTGCTATGGCCAAGTATGACTTCGACAATCCTATCTATCAAGCCGAAGAAGGGGCTGAGGAAGATTGTGAATTGCCTGAAGGGTTAGCCAGATTGTTGAAACAGGAGGACCGAGCTATTACATCTTATCAGGAGGTGGTTAAGACCATCAATGTAACACCCTTCTACCCCAAACGACATATTTAAATTGATTATCAGAGTACAACATGTAGAAGAGTTTACATTTCTTAAAACATGACACTTATCGCATCACAACATAAATCATATTATTTATTTTAGTTAAAACTTCGCAGCGGACAACAACATAAATATTATAAAAATGTTTCAACATTATCTCAACAAATTAGTCATCATAAACAACGTAAATAATAATAATAATAATTTAGCTATCGAATCCCATAATCCCCGGTGTCACATGACCAGAGCATTTGACTCGACTCTGTAGAATAACTCTACACTTATTCTTCGAACCTCAACAATAGCTACTCCACTTTATCTGCACATTGCTCATCATAGATGAACATAAACACATGCAGAAGGGGTGAGAATTACATTATTAAATAATAATATAACGACAGAAATATAAACATAAATATATTTCACACATGCCAACACAATTCATCATAATCATCATAATCCATAAACTCATGAACATCAACAACACAACACATCATATGCAATGCACGCACCCATGCATGACTCAACACGACTCGGTATACCCATTTTGTGACCAACTACAGGATCACCACTCCCAGATTCATCACCATAGAATCCGAGTTCCCCGTAAGGAACCAAGCCTCTCAACAAGCCCGGAGTCAACAACATCATTGGAACTCAGTCCGTTCATCACTAGGCATCGGCCTTTCATGAATGCATTAACACCC
Source organism: Lathyrus oleraceus (assembly GCF_024323335.1). NCBI lineage: Eukaryota > Viridiplantae > Streptophyta > Magnoliopsida > Fabales > Fabaceae > Lathyrus > Lathyrus oleraceus. Next base: position 8,276,938 of record NC_066585.1, read on the forward strand.
CGATTATCGTTAGAATAATTTAAATGTTATTTAATATGATTATTTGAAGGTAAAAAGGAATTATTAAATAATATTGGGAATTATTATTATTATTATTATTATTATTATTATAAGTGTTATTTATTTTAATAATAATTAAATAATAAAATAAGTGGAATATGAAGAGTGGAAGGGTAAAAGTGGAAATTGGATAGAAAAAGTCAAAAGGAGAACTCAGAGTTGGTTTTTTCACGTATTGTGTCTCAGAGTCGGAGGAAAAGGGAAACGCGGAAGAGAAAGAGAAGGAAGAGGAAAAGGCCAAAGATTTCTCGGAGCTTCCTTCAATCCACAGAGGTAAGGGGTCTGAACCTTATTAAACAATAATATGCTGAAATTGGTGAATTATTGGATGAACGAAATTAGGATTTTAATCGAAGTAATTCGTAGAAATTATATGCAATGATGTTAGGATTTGTGAAATCGAATAGGGGACTATTGTATTAGATGATATGAGTGATTCTGTGTGAAATTTGGACTGTGGAGGGATGAATCTGGATAGATCTCGTAGCAGATGGAGCCATTGCAGATCTGGAAATCTGGTTTCTGGTCATACGCGTATGGCACTAGGCAATACGCGTATGAGATGGCCTGGTACGCGTATGGCACTAGGCAATACGCGTATGAGATGGCTGGTACGCGTATGGCGCTAGGCAATACGCGTATGGAGGAGGAAGATGGAATTTTGAACGTGAAATGGTCTCTGGTGATACGCGTATGGGGAAGTGATACGCGTAGCATACGCGTATGAGAATGGCCAATACGCGTATGGATTTGGCCAGGCGTGGGCAATACGCGTATGAGCATGGGCAATACGCGTATGGGCAGAGTTGGGATTTTCCCGAACTGTTGTCGTGCAGTTTGTGGTTGTTTAGGCTGAGTGATGTACTTAGCTGAGATATGATGTTGTAGGGATCAATTCCCGTTGCCTTGAGTGGTATAGATATTAGTAGAGTGCGATAATACCGTGTTTGATTATGTGGCAAGAGGTGATATGCTCTTATGATAGAATGTGTTAATGATGATGATAACATGACTATATGATGCTGTTGTTGCTATGTTGATTATGATGAATGCTTGGTGTGCATGCATTCATGAAAGGCCGATGCCTAGTGATGAACGGACTGAGTTCCAATGATGTTGTTGACTCCGGGCTTGTTAAGAGGCTTGGTTCCTTACGGGGAACTCGGATTCTATGGTGATGAATCTGGGAGTGGTGATCCTGTAGTTGGTCACAAAATGGGTATACCGAGTCGTGTTGAGTCATGCATGGGTGCGTGCATTGCATATGATGTGTTGTGTTGTTGATGTTCATGAGTTTATGGATTATGATGATTATGATGAATTGTGTTGGCATGTGTGAAATATATTTATGTTTATATTTCTGTCGTTATATTATTATTTAATAATGTAATTCTCACCCCTTCTGCATGTGTTTATGTTCATCTATGATGAGCAATGTGCAGATAAAGTGGAGTAGCTATTGTTGAGGTTCGAAGAATAAGTGTAGAGTTATTCTACAGAGTCGAGTCAAATGCTCTGGTCATGTGACACCGGGGATTATGGGATTCGATAGCTAAATTATTATTATTATTATTTACGTTGTTTATGATGACTAATTTGTTGAGATAATGTTGAAACATTTTTATAATATTTATGTTGTTGTCCGCTGCGAAGTTTTAACTAAAATAAATAATATGATTTATGTTGTGATGCGATAAGTGTCATGTTTTAAGAAATGTAAACTCTTCTACATGTTGTACTCTGATAATCAATTTAAATATGTCGTTTGGGGTAGAAGGGTGTTACATTAGTGGTATCAGAGCATGGTCAGTCCAGTCGAGTCATATTATAAGGTTTTCCCTGTTGGTAGATTAGTGTAAACGACACTGTCAATGTTTAACGGTTGTGGTTGTGTTGTGCAGAGTATGGCTGGAGAAAATGACCGTGCGATTGCTGAGGCCTTGGCTGCTATGGCGCAGGCTATGCAGGCGCAGCAGAATCCGCCGGTCGACGAGTTTAAGAATTTGGGAAGGTTTCTGAAGAATAACCCTCCTACATTCAAAGGGCGCTATGATCCAGATGGTGCTCAGATTTGGCTGAAGGAAATTGAGAAGATTTTCCGGGTGATGACGTGTACTGAAGCACAGAAGGTGCAGTTTGGTACGCATATGCTATCTGAAGAGGCTGAAAACTGGTGGGATAACACTCGCCAGAGAATTGAAGTACCAGGTGCTGAGATGACTTGGGAAAGGTTCAAGACGGACTTTCTGGAGAAATATTTTCCTGCTGATGTGCGCTGTAAGAAGGAGATGGAATTTCTAGAACTGAAGCAGGGTAACATGTCTGTTGCTGATTACGCTTCGAAGTTTGAGGAGCTGGTGCAGTATTGTCCTCATTATAATAATGCTGATGCTGAGGGATCCAAGTGTGTCAAGTTTGAGAACGGGTTGCGTCCCGAGATCAAACAAGGCATTGGTTACCAGGAGATTCGTAGGTTTCCTACGTTGGTTAATAAGTGCAGGATATTTGAGGAAGATAGCAAGGCTAGGACTGCTCATTACAAAAGTCTTAGTGAGAAGAAGAATAAGGATCGTGGTAGTCCTTATGCATCTCCGAATGGTAAAGGTAAGCAGAAAGTGGTAGATGAGAAGAAGCCCAGTGGGGGAGGATCTTCCATAACTGGTAAATGTTTCAAGTGTGGCGAGCCAGGCCACCGTGCTGATAGCTGTACCAAGAAAGTGCTGAGATGTTTCCGATGCGGTCAGGCTGGTCATAGAGTCACTGAATGTAAGGATGCTGGTCCGACATGTTTTAATTGTGGCGAGAAAGGCCATATCAGTTCGCAGTGCTCGAAACCGAAGAAGGCGGCTACTGCAGCTCATACTACTGGTAGGGTGTTTGCTCTGAGTGGGGCTGAAGCTCCTAAGGAAGATAATCTGATTAAAGGTACTTGCTTGATTAATAATGTTGAATTGCTTGCTATTGTTGACACTGGTGCAACTCATTCGTTTATTTCGTATGAGTGTGCGACTAGGATTGGTGTGATTATGTCGTCCTTAGGCGGTAGTATGGTGATAGATACTCCTGCTAATGGTTCTGTGAAGACTTCTGTTGTCTGTCGAGGTTGTCATTTGACGATCTTTGAGAGAGAGTTCGTGGTTGATTTGGTGTGCTTACCCTTGCACCAAATTGATATTATTCTGGGAATGAATTGGCTAGAATTCTATGGCGTGTTTATCAACTGCTATAGTAAGACGGTGCGATTTTCTGAAGTTGGTGAGAATGATGAGGCAAGATTTCTATCTGCTAGGCAGGTGGGGGATTTTGTGAAGGATGAAGCTCAGATATTCGCTTTATTTGCGTCTCTGCAAGCGGATAAGAAGGTGGTGAGTGTAGATTTGCCTGTTGTTTGTGAATTTCAAGATGTGTTTCCGGAGGATGTAAGTGATTTACCTCCAGAACGTGAAGTCGAATTTGCCATTGACTTAGTACCAGGTACGAGTCCAGTGTCGATGTCTCCTTATAGAATGTCGGCAACTGAATTAGTTGAATTGAAGAAGCAGCTTGAAGAATTGCTTGAGAAGAAGTTTGTGCGTCCAAGTGTTTCTCCTTGGGGTGCACCAGTATTGTTAGTGAAGAAGAAAGAAGGTACGATGAGGTTGTGTGTCGATTATCGGCAGTTGAATAAGGTGACTATCAAGAATCGGTATCCATTGCCGAGGATTGATGATTTGATGGACCAGTTGGTTGGAGCTCATGTTTTCAGTAAGATTGATTTGCGGTCGGGTTATCATCAGATCCGAGTGAAGTCAGATGATATTGCGAAGACTGCTTTCCGTACGAGGTATGGTCATTATGAATACACTGTGATGCCGTTCGGTGTGTCTAATGCTCCAGGTGTGTTTATGGAATATATGAATCGTATATTTCATCCGTACCTTGATAATTTTGTTGTGGTGTTCATAGATGATATATTGATATATTCTAAGACGGAAGAAGAGCATGCAGGACATCTGAGAATTGTTTTGCAGGTGTTAAGAGAAAAGAAATTATATGCAAAGTTATCTAAATGTGAGTTCTGGTTGAAGGAAGTGAGTTTCCTTGGCCATGTGATTTCGAGTGGTGGAATTTCTGTTGATCCTGCTAAAGTGGATGCTGTATTACAGTGGGAGACTCCGAAGTCTGCTACTGAGATACGCAGTTTTCTGGGGTTAGCTGGTTATTATCGCAGATTTATTGAGGGCTTCTCTAAGTTGGCATTGCCGTTGACGCAGTTGACTAAGAAGGGTCAAGTGTATGTGTGGGATGCAGCTTGTGAAGCGAGTTTTGTTGAGTTGAAGAGGCGGTTGACCAGTGCTCCAGTGTTGATCTTGCCTAATCCTGGTGAGTCCTTCGTTGTTTATTGTGATGCTTCTTTGATGGGTCTTGGTGGTGTTTTGATGCAGAATGGTAAAGTTGTAGCTTACGCTTCTAGACAGTTGAGAGTTCATGAGAGAAATTATCCTACGCATGATCTAGAACTTGCAGCTGTTGTATTTGTGTTGAAAATGTGGAGGCATTATCTGTATGGTTCCAGATTCGAAGTGTTCAGTGATCACAAGAGTCTGAAGTATCTGTTTGATCAAAAAGAGTTAAATATGAGGCAGAGAAGGTGGTTAGAATTACTGAAGGATTTTGACTTCGAATTGAGTTATCATCCCGGTAAGGCTAATGTAGTTGCGGATGCGTTGAGTAGGAAGTCTCTACATATGTCTATGATGATGGTTCGGGAACTTGAGTTAATTGAACAGTTCCGTGATATGAGTTTGGGTTGTGAAGTTTCCGCTGATAGTGTAAAGTTGGGTATGCTGAAGTTGACTAGTGGAATTCTGGAAGATATTCGGAATGGTCAGCAAGTTGATGTCGCTCTAGTTGATCATATTACTATGGTTAACCAGGGTAATGGTGGTAATTTTGAGATTGATGAGAATGGCATCCTGCGATTTAAAGGGAGAGTTTGTGTTCCTGAGGTGTCTGAATTGAAAAAGAGTATTCTTGAAGAGGGCCATAGGAGTGGGTTGAGTATCCATCCAGGTGCAACTAAAATGTATCAAGATTTGAAGAAGTTGTTTTGGTGGGCTGGTATGAAAAGAGATGTTGCTAAGTTTGTATATGCCTGTTTGACTTGTCAGAAGTCAAAGATTGAACATCAGAAACCGGCAGGTATGATGCAACCTTTGAAGATTCCTGAATGGAAGTGGGATAGCATTTCCATGGATTTTGTGACGGGATTGCCGAGGACGGTGAAAGGTAATGATTCTATTTGGGTGATTGTGGATCGATTGACTAAGTCGGCGCATTTCTTGCCGATGAAGATTAATCACTCTTTAGAGAAGTTGGCAGAGTTGTATATTGAGGAGATAGTGAGGCTGCATGGTATTCCATCCAGTATTGTGTCTGATAGAGATCCCAGATTTACTTCTAGATTTTGGGAAAGTTTGCAGAAAGCGTTGGGGACTAAGTTGAGGTTGAGTTCAGCTTATCATCCTCAGACTGATGGTCAGACTGAAAGAACTATCCAATCCTTGGAGGATTTGTTGAGGGCTTGTGTGTTGGAGCAGAATGGTTCTTGGGATAGTTATTTGCCGTTGGTGGAGTTTACTTATAATAATAGTTTTCATGCTAGTATCGGTATGGCTCCATATGAAGCATTGTATGGTAGGAGGTGTAGAACTCCATTGTTGGTATGAATCAGGTGAGAGCGTTGTACTCGGACCTGAGATTGTGCAGCAGACGACTGAAAGGGTTAAGATGATTCAAGAGAAAATGAAGATTTCTCAGAGCCGTCAGAAGAGTTATCATGATAATAGGAGAAAGGCACTTGAGTTCCAAGAGGGAGATCATGTGTTCTTGAGAGTTACTCCGACGACAGGTGTGGGTAGAGCTTTAAAGTCTAAAAAGCTTACTCCGAGGTTTGTGGGTCCGTATCAGGTTTTGAAGAGGGTTGGGGAAGTGGCGTATCGGATAGCTTTACCGCCGTCGCTTTCTAATCTGCATGATGTGTTTCATGTATCTCAGTTGAGAAAATATATTGCGGATCCTTCGCATGTTGTTCAGTTGGATGATATCCAGGTGAGGGATAATTTGACTGTTGAGGTGTTGCCAATTCGGATAGATGACCGAGAAGAGAAGACCCTGAGAGGTAAGAAGATTGCTCTAGTGAAAGTTGTTTGGGGAGGTCCAGCTGGTGAGAGCTTGACTTGGGAGCGTGAAGATCAGATGAAGGAGTCGTATCCGGCTCTATTTGCTTGAGGTATGTTTTCGAGGACGAAAACTCTTTTAGTGGGGGAGAGTTGTAACACCCCGATTATCGTTAGAATAATTTAAATGTTATTTAATATGATTATTTGAAGGTAAAAAGGAATTATTAAATAATATTGGGAATTATTATTATTATTATTATTATTATTATTATTATTATTATAAGTGTTATTTATTTTAATAATAATTAAATAATAAAATAAGTGGAATATGAAGAGTGGAAGGGTAAAAGTGGAAATTGGATAGAAAAAGTCAAAAGGAGAACTCAGAGTTGGTTTTTTCACGTATTGTGTCTCAGAGTCGGAGGAAAAGGGAAACGCGGAAGAGAAAGAGAAGGAAGAGGAAAAGGCCAAAGATTTCTCGGAGCTTCCTTCAATCCACAGAGGTAAGGGGTCTGAACCTTATTAAACAATAATATGCTGAAATTGGTGAATTATTGGATGAACGAAATTAGGATTTTAATCGAAGTAATTCGTAGAAATTATATGCAATGATGTTAGGATTTGTGAAATCGAATAGGGGACTATTGTATTAGATGATATGAGTGATTCTGTGTGAAATTTGGACTGTGGAGGGATGAATCTGGATAGATCTCGTAGCAGATGGAGCCATTGCAGATCTGGAAATCTGGTTTCTGGTCATACGCGTATGGCACTAGGCAATACGCGTATGAGATGGCCTGGTACGCGTATGGCACTAGGCAATACGCGTATGAGATGGCTGGTACGCGTATGGCGCTAGGCAATACGCGTATGGAGGAGGAAGATGGAATTTTGAACGTGAAATGGTCTCTGGTGATACGCGTATGGGGAAGTGATACGCGTAGCATACGCGTATGAGAATGGCCAATACGCGTATGGATTTGGCCAGGCGTGGGCAATACGCGTATGAGCATGGGCAATACGCGTATGGGCAGAGTTGGGATTTTCCCGAACTATTGTCGTGCAGTTTGTGGTTGTTTAGGCTGAGTGATGTACTTAGCTGAGATATGATGTTGTAGGGATCAATTCCCGTTGCCTTGAGTGGTATAGATATTAGTAGAGTGCGATAATACCGTGTTTGATTATGTGGCAAGAGGTGATATGCTCTTATGATAGAATGTGTTAATGATGATGATAACATGACTATATGATGCTGTTGTTGCTATGTTGATTATGATGAATGCTTGGTGTGCATGCATTCATGAAAGGCCGATGCCTAGTGATGAACGGACTGAGTTCCAATGATGTTGTTGACTCCGGGCTTGTTGAGAGGCTTGGTTCCTTACGGGGAACTCGGATTCTATGGTGATGAATCTGGGAGTGGTGATCCTGTAGTTGGTCACAAAATGGGTATACCGAGTCGTGTTGAGTCATGCATGGGTGCGTGCATTGCATATGATGTGTTGTGTTGTTGATGTTCATGAGTTTATGGATTATGATGATTATGATGAATTGTGTTGGCATGTGTGAAATATATTTATGTTTATATTTCTGTCGTTATATTATTATTTAATAATGTAATTCTCACCCCTTCTGCATGTGTTTATGTTCATCTATGATGAGCAATGTGCAGATAAAGTGGAGTAGCTATTGTTGAGGTTCGAAGAATAAGTGTAGAGTTATTCTACAGAGTCGAGTCAAATGCTCTGGTCATGTGACACCGGGGATTATGGGATTCGATAGCTAAATTATTATTATTATTATTTACGTTGTTTATGATGACTAATTTGTTGAGATAATGTTGAAACATTTTTATAATATTTATGTTGTTGTCCGCTGCGAAGTTTTAACTAAAATAAATAATATGATTTATGTTGTGATGCGATAAGTGTCATGTTTTAAGAAATGTAAACTCTTCTACATGTTGTACTCTGATAATCAATTTAAATATGTCGTTTGGGGTAGAAGGGTGTTACAATCAACGTTGGTACCAAAGACGACAAGAAAGAGATCAAGATCGGGGCCAGTCTATAGGCCGAGAGGAAAGACCATTGATCATGTACTTGACTGTGTTAGAAAGGTCAATGGGTTGTGTGCTCGGTCAGCATGACGAGTCAGGTCGAAAAGAGCATGCAATATACTACCTTAGCAAAAGTTTACCGACTGTGAACAAAGATACTCATTGCTCGAGAAAACTTGCCGCGCTTTGGCATGGGCTGCTCGCCGACTAAGACAGTATATGTTGACTCACACGACTCTATTGATATCAAAAATGGATTCAGTCAAGTATATTTTTGAAAAGCCAGCACTTACCGGAAAAGTTACTAGGTGACAAATGATACTGACAGAGTATGACGTCCAATACACTTCACAAAAAGCCATCAAGGGAAGTGTCTTGTCAGACTATCTTGCAGAGCAACCGATTGATGATTACCAACCTATGAGGTTTGACTTTCCTGATGAGGACATCATGTTTCTCAAATCGAAAGATTGAGAGGAACCACTCCCGGAGGAGGGGCCTGACCCTGAATCCAAATGGGTTATGATGTTTGATGGGGCGGTCCACGTCAATGGTCACGGAGTTGGTATAGTGTTGATCACGCCGGAAGGGGGTTCATATGCCATTTGGTGCCAGAATAACTTTTCCCTGCACCAACAATGAAGCCGAATACGAAGCTTGTATCCTAAGACTTGAGGAAGCCGTCAAAATACAGATTAAATCCCTGGATGTATACGAGGACTCAGCTTTGGTCATCAATCAAACCAACAGGGAAATGGTGCTATGCTGGAACTACGTACCCAGAATTGACGTATCTCGGTCAGAGACGAATGAAGAAAGCATTTGGTCAGAAAGTGCGCTCTCGGGAGTATCGAGCCGGTGAATTGGTACTCAAAAGATTTCTTCCTCCCAACACAGATCACAGGGGCAAATGGACACCGAACTATGAGGGTCCGTACGTGGTTAAAAGGATTTTCTATGGCGGAGTTTTGATGCTAACAACCATGGATGGCGAAGGATTCCCGTCCCCTATTAACTCAGACGCGGTTAAAAAATACTTCGCATAAAATAGACCCGCTGGACAGTAAAAAGAATAGTCCAGGCAAAAAAGGGGCATCCCGACGAACCAAAAAAAAAAGAATAAAGAGGTTCGGGCAAAAATTAGGGATATATATAAAAAAAAAGAGTACACCCGGTGAGTCGAAAACCCAAAAGGGCGGCTCAGGCAAAAATGGGTATCCCGGTGGATTGAAAACCCGAAAAGGGGGCGATCCAGGCAAAAGTTAGGGAATAAGCAAATGACTATGATCTGAGTTCATCAGTGTTATATCACCGTTTCATTCAATCCGACAATCTTCGAAGGTTAAAGATCGACTAATCATCCGCTTCAGAAAGCAAGATGAGCAGAGCGTCTTGAGGACATACGAGTCATAGCAGAGTCGAAACTCAGTGGGACCCCGTTTCCACATTGCCATTAGGATAGTTCTCTTTTTTTTATAGCGATCACCTCTTTTCAGGGATCAGCTTCCTGATACCCTCGCCTATTCCTGACACAAATTTTCTCCCCATTAAGAGTCGAATAATTCAGTTAAAGAGCCTTTTTATTTTTCATTTATCAGTTTGTTTGCAAAAATGTTCGAATTTTTGATAAAACATATTGCATATGAACGTAATGGTGGCTTTTGCAGATGATTTGCACAGGAAAACATTTAAAATTGCTTTGAATGTGCATAATCCCGGACGGTGAATTCAAACCGAGTAATTCCCCCGAGGCATACGTGTATTTTTGGTTGCAGGTCACAGGAACCAGATGCCAAGTCATGAATCCTCATCCCCAAGCGGTTGACAAAGTCTCTCCTCAGCAAAGCATGTTCCCCAACAGAGTTGACAGTATCCAGACTGTCTATCCCCAGTAGAGTTGACAGTATCCAGACTGTCTATCCCCAGCGGAGTTGACGGTGTCAGACTGTATCTTCCTAGCAACAGGGGAGTGGTTGCATGCCCAACGGACAAGAGGGTGGTGTTCCCAGTGTTCATCTCATCCCCAGCAGATTATTTCTAACAGATTTGTTCTAATCCCCAGCTTGAGGACGATTAGCAAGTTCATATCCCCAGCAAAGGTCGTTTCCTACGACATTTCCCCAGGAAGTGTTTTCCCCACAGACTCTCCTCACAGAGCCTCGCCGAACCAAGTTTCCATAGTTGATACTCCCCCCGCAAGGTCGACTTTTCAAGCAGCCAATTTATTTTTGGTGGCTCATTGGTCCCGGCAGACGGATCATTCCCCACAGAGCATTCAAGGATTGATACAGCGATCTGTTCCCTACCGGAGTTTGCTTCCCCTAGCAGATTTCTTTTTTCTTTTACACCATGCATAGCATTTGCATTCGCATGCATATCATATTAAGCATACACATAAGCTGATAAACAGGTTCTTCCAAGCAGACTGAAGAATTACTTTACAACCAAGGTCATGAGATCCAGCCAGAGGATCAAGCGTGAGTGATCCAGCCTGAGGGTCATTTTGAAGATTCAGCCTGAGAATCGTTTTCCCGTGATCCAGCATGAGGGTCACTTTTTGAAGATTCAGCCTGAGAATCGTGTTCCCGTGATCTAGCATGAGGGTCATTTTTGAAGATTCAGCCTGAGAATCATTTTCCCAAGAGTCAGCCTGAGGCTCAATTTGAAGATTCCCCAGTGAAGTCGCCTACAAGCTTTATTTCCCCAGCAAGTCTAATTGAGGAGTCGTTACAACATGTTCTAGCCCGAAGAATATGTACGAAGCCCAAAAGTGGAATATGCTCGAAGCTGCATATCTAATATGAAGGTTGGGTGTAGATTTCAAAAGAGGGTCAACCAGCGCATGCCTCAGATGCGGGATCCTAATGATGGGAATTTATCATCAAAACAATCCAGATCTAGCCGGAAGATCGAAATAGATTCAGCCAGAGAATCGAAACAAAGGAGATCTAGCCAGAAGATCGAAGAAGATCTAGCCAGAAGATCGAAGTCAGGTCTAGCCCGAAGACCGGAAATAGATTCAGCCAGAGAATCGAAACAATTCAGATCTAGCCAGAAGATCAAAGTAGATTCAGCCAGAGAATCAAATTAAGTTCAGATTCAGCCAGAGGATCGACACTCCAGATCTAGCCAGAAGATCAAAGTCAGGTCTAGCCCGAAGACCGAAAATGGATTCAGCCAGAGAATCAAAGGAAATAGATTCAGCCAGAGAATCGAAACGAAGAAGATCTAGCCAGAAGATCAAAATCGTATCCAGCCCGAGGATCAAAATTAATATCCAACCAGAGGACTAAATTGAGTATAGGTTCAGCCAGAGGATCGAAACTCCAAATTAAGCCAGAGGATCGGAAGAAAGATAAACAACGCGGTGTATTTCCGCGTTTTTGTGGTATTCTCGGAGCACAAATTTTCGGTCTATCTTTGGTATTCAATCACAGCTCACCCCGTTTGTCTGATAAGCTGTTCGCTTTCATCCTACTCGGTTTAGCTGATGATTGAATAGGGGCAGCTGTAACACCCCAAAATTTTCCCTCCTCATTCATGCATTCATTTAGCATTTCATATTGCATTTCATCATGTCAATCAGAATTAGATAAAAAAAACGAAAAAAATTAAAAAAAAAAACGAAAAAAAAAAAATAATAATAATAATAATAATAATAATAATAAATTTTAATTTTTAATTAATTAATTAATTAAATAAATAAATAATTAAATAAATAAAATATAATAAAAATTTTTGGACTTGGGTCTCTCTCATTTGAGCCCACAAAACCATGAAATTCCGTCTATAAATACCAAGGCTTCACTTGAGAGAACACAGAACAAAGGGGGATTTTGAAGAGAAGCAAAATACTCTGAGGTTTCCTTGGAACAAAACCCTGAGGAAAAAGATAGTGAGAGAAGACCTAACGGAGTTCAGAGCAGCCTCCAAACCCCGAAGGGGACTCAACTACACAGAATCACCTTTGCCTCACATAAACCCTGAAGATTGTTTTGTAAACCTCACGGGTGCAACTCAATTTCAATCAAGCTCTCCAATCAGGTTTGCCATTATTCCCATTACCTTTGCCCATGGGTTTAATATGTATATGAATGTATAAACAATGCCTTAAATATTTAACCGTTTAATTTCTGAAATGTATGCCACAGGGTTTGAGTTTTTTGAAACCATACTGTTGATCATGAAAAAAATGCTTATGGTGTTTCACTAACCCTTTTGTTGAATTTTTGTGAGGGCTCACATGACTTTTGCAGGGATAACTTGCGTGGTTTCCCACTTTATTTGTGGGATAACCCCTGGAGGTTCATTCCGATTACCTGTACTGACTCACTTTTCTTTGATGGCATTAGCTTGGAAGGATCTCAGGATTTCCCATTCCTCTAATTGCTGTTACTTCGGATCTTTATCCGTGTGGTACTTTTACATTTTTCCCGCATTTTACTGCTTTCCTAGCTGGAAGACCTCGATAGGAGGCAACGTTTGAGCCCCTTGGTGGCATTTTACTTTGAGATACATGTTTTGTGTTTTGTATTCATATCCCTGCAGGTAGCGCGGTTCCTTCGTCAAGGACTGCCCTTTTTCCCTTGAGCATCCCAAACCCTAAAACCCAAAGCAACACGCTAACTCCTTCTACTACAGGCGAGTAAGTCTCCAAAGATCGAGCATCCAGTAGATTGCGTAGTAACGTTGTTCGCCCAAAACACAATCCATAACCCCGTAGTTAGCCGAACTACGTGTTGCTATGATTCTCAGGCCAGATGAGATACGTAGGCATAAGACGCGATGTCTTAGCGAGCATACATCCCCCAACCCATAGGTCAGCCGAGCTACGAAGACTCTAATTCTCATATTCAAATGAGATACGTATGCAGTGGGTGCGACATCCGCGCGAGTCCTTTTCCTTTAACCCTTTTTTAGTAAATAGTACATTAGATAAACCCATACCCTTTAGACAAGAACTACATAAGTGGATCCCGTAGAGTACTACGGATGCGTAGGGGTGCTAATACCTTCTCTTCGCATAACCGACTCCCGAACCCAAGATTTGGTTGCGAGACCCCGTCGTGTCCTTTCCTTTTTCAGGTTTACTTTGAGCGTTTCCTTTCCCTCCTTTGGGATGAATAACGCACGGTGGCAACTCTTCTGTCTTTTTCTTTCGCCGGTTGTTTTTTTTTTCGCACTGTATTTTTCAGGTTGCGACACCTACCATCATCTTCCAAATCACATTTTCATAACTTGCAACTTGATTTGGAAAGGAAGAACCAAGCACTCTCAGCTCAAGCTAGACATTCAAACACCTTCCTAGAGGTGTAAGGAAGTTGTTCAAATCATAAAATCACATATGGAACACCCCTACTCCAAAGGAAGATTTTCATTTTTGAGGTATGTATTCATTTCTGCAATTTATGATTTAAGGCACCATTTTGCATTATTCTTGTTACCATTACACTTTCCAAGATGTCAGGAACAAACCCCTATGATCATTGGTCTTAATCAGTGATGTTTGGAATTTAATTTTAAATTCAATTTTTAGGGTTCATATGCATTTTTTTTTATTTCTGGATATTTATAAAAAATAAATGAAATTGGTGGTACCATTAGATTCCTTGAGAAATTCTAAGCAATTTTGGTATTTACAACTTTTGATTTCGTTAATAATTGAGAGAGTTAGAGTTTTAACGGTAAGTGAAAATGGTGGAAACTATGGGCTACGGGATGAATGAGGAAGATGGAGTTTGGAGCCATTTTTTAAATTTTAAAAGTCACTTTAATATATATTTTAATTGATGTAACTGAATACATGAATTGGCATTGTGCCCTAGTGTTAAAACACTGGTTTGTTGAGTTACTGGGTGTGGGTTTGAATTTGGGTAGTGTAATGATTTTTTTTGTTTTCACTTGTTAAATGTTCATTTTTCTTCATAACTTCAAACATCCATAACCTCATGATCCCTTAACATTTTTGACCCATTCTTTTTGCCATGTGTTCATGATAATGTCTATTTTATGGTGACACCAAAAAATACCAAAAAATATTATTTATTTCACCACTTTAGAAAAACATGTGTTTTAAGTGTTCTTCAAGGCTCCTAATTGATTCTTTCGGCTTATGTCTTATTTGTTCTTGATGTTGAAAGTTTGTATGATTAAAGCACACTCTTTTAAATGTTAATTGTTATCCTTAACATGTTTGAACTTGATTAATTTCATATAATGTATCAATTGATTCACCTTGAAAATAGGTTTAAATGAATGGTTAGGAGGTGATTAGGTTTCCACTTAAGTTTGGTCTTATCATGAATTTTGATTCAAGTCTAATGTTTATTTTGTGAAGACTTATAATGTGATGCATGTTTGACCTAAATTTATTCATGTTGTGTTTAACATGTACCAATGAATGTTTTTTACCATGTCAAGTATGATTTTGTCTTCACCATCAATATGGTGTGTCTTGTGATGTTATGTGAAACTTCGTCATGTCTTGTTTATGCTTATCCCAATGCCTAAAAAACCATGTTTAACATTGTCATCCATACCTTTTAATTGACATTGTACTTAGCCATATTTTGTGCCATAATGTTAATGCATGTTCAATCTTGTTATTGTTTATATCCAAGGGAAAAGAATCATGACATTATTGTCATTTTGCATGTGTGTGTTCATCTATATTCTATACAACCTTTTATTCCCCTTAATCCAAAGACTTCTAGATAAAATCTCAGGTTCCCCTTAATTTAAACCTTAGGATTCTATCTCTCTCTCCTTCTTATAACCACTTTCATAATAAACTTTGACTTAGGTCATTGTTTCTCCTTTTATTTCTTATTCAAATGCTTCAAAACACTTAAGCATATTCAAAGATCTTTTTATAAGACCTAAAAAACACAAACTTAACTCAAACCATTTTGCCACTTTGGCTTTTCCATGTTTAAAACCTTTTCATAAAAGGATTAGACATGAGTCATCCCTAGTTGACATTTAAATCTCCTACCCCATAACATTGTTGAGATTGATATTGATTCTTTCCCATTTGGAAGAGGTATGTGGCATACTTGTTTATTATATATCCAAGTGAGAGCCCTTCTTTAAATTTGATGCAAAGATCTATCTTCCACATGTTTGTGGTGGTTTAAATGTGAGTTTTCTCCTTAAGATGATAATTTGTCTCTTTCTCATAAAATCAAACCCAACAAATCCCTTCTTACTTTTGAACCCGAACTACGAGGTTTTGATCCTTCACGGGTACATAGGCATAAGACTCAATATCTTTCCCAATCATCAAACAATAAAAAAATGTTATTTTTCTCATCTCCCCAATCAAATAACAAACAATTTTAAACCAAATACATGTATCTAAAAGGTTCCTGTAGAATACTACAGATGATTAGGGTGCTGATACCTTCCCTTTTCATAACACCCCCCCCCCCCCCCCGTACCTTTAGAATCTCCCCCCTGCTTAGCTTAAGTTTAATCTTCTAGCTTTTCATATACATATTGGGTTTATTTTTGAGTCGTTTCCCCTCCCCTTGGATAAATTAAAGTTCGGTGGTGATATTTTGATTCATGAGTCAAGTCTAATCAATAGCTTGGTCTTCGATTCTTCACCGCGATAGAAATGACGACTTCACTGGGGAATGGAATATTAAGTGGGTGATACCTAACTTGTTTATATGTGTTTATTATTATTTGTTTCTATGTTTTCTTGGGTTTCATTATGGAGATCTATAAGTGGTGACAAAATCCTAACCCGGATTAGAGAATACAAATAAGATAGGATGGTGGTATAATCAAAGTTACATGTCTGGAGTAATCCTAAGCATGATTAACATATGATATGACCCCGCTCAGTGGAGACCCCTTTGATGGTAATATTTGTTGTTACGAGTAAATCATAGTAGCATTATTATCTTCGATCTGGGAGTCTAAGAAATTGAGGGCCTTTAGAACCCTTTTAACCCCTCTAAGCCTTTTTAGGATGTAGTGCGGAGATTATTCAGGTATAAGATCTGAGTTAATTGTTACGCAATGCTACACTCAGACGAGTTTCTTTTGAGAATATTATTGGTCTGCGAGCAAGTCGTTAAATCGATAATATCCGAAAGATGGATCTATGACTCTGAAGACCACTTTAGAACCTTATTCTACAGGTACAAAATAAATATATTAGTTCATACATTGTGGGAGGGTTAGACCCTTGGCTCCATGCTTAGTATCGAAACCCTAAACATGTATTTGTGAAATATTCGTTCATGCATTCATGCATCCATAAAAACCCTTTTTGCATAAAAACCAAGAAACTCAATAGTTTTCTTTTGCAAATATCGATAGGTAAAATGGAACTTGGAAGGAGGAATACCAAGAAATACACTTTCAAATGTCCTGACTTAACAGAGTGGAAGAAGCTTGGTTCTATGATAGTTAGTCCAGAAGATTTCAGAGCTCAGTATGGAAGACTTATGGGTATCTAGAAGACCAAGGTTGAAGATGGAGTTTTCAACACACTGGTACAATTTTATGATCCACTCTACCATTGCTTCACATTTCCAGACTACCAACTTATGCCTACTCTAGAAGAATACTCTTATTGGTTTGGTTTTCCAGTCTCTAACAAATTACCATTCAGTGGTTTAGAGAAGACCCCTACATCAGCAGCTATTGCAGAAGCACTTCACCTAGAAACGTCTGTTGTGAAGGACAATAACAGTTTCATCATCGATAACGTCTCTCTATTCTCTCTCACAACAATTTCTCCAGCTTCGTCAAACAACTCAATATCTATGTATGTAACTCCCCCCTCTCTCTCTCTCTCTCTCTCTCTCTCTCTCTATATATATATATATATATATATATATATATATATATATATATATATATATATATATATATATATATATATATATATATATATATATATATATATATATATATATATATATATATATATATATATATATATATATATATATATATATATATATATATATATATATTACTCTTCCCGTTTTTTAGATCATGATTTTCTTGATTCTTCTACTTTAATCGCAGAATTGTGTTTATGTTTTCTATCAATTTTGGATAATTATAATTTCTTGATTAGTATAGTTTGTGAGCTAAAATCTGTTATTACTTAGGGTTTCAGGAAAGTTGATACAGATTCTCTTTTAAAATTGGGAATTTGCCTCTATTTGTTTGAAGTGATTCTCTTTTAAAATTAAGCAATTAATGACTGTTGAATTTGCCAGGGTTTCAGGAAAATTGATACAGATAATTTGGAATTTGCCAATGAAAACTTCATTAGGGGTCAAAAGCATTTGTTGAGCAATATACATAGAAGGAGACATCCACATGTTACAGATCAGCAAAAAGCATTGCCGCAGAAAAACAATTCTGATGAACCGTCACTAGAAGCGATTAATTCTAGCCTGTGGAAACAAGGGGAGAATCTCAAATCGGAAAGAAAAACCCTGACACGGGAGTTGGTTAAACTAAGCAGCACCTTGAATCCTCTGAGAGTAAGTTGCTTCTATTGAGTGTTCGTCTGGATGGAATGGAGAAGCATCGACAACAGATGATATCGTTCTTGGTCATGATCATACAATGCCCCGGATTCCTGGCTCAGCTGCTTCACCCTAAGGAAAATAACTGGCGTTTTGCAGAACAAGGGAATATGTGGGACCACAGTAGCCGAGATGACGAACCAGTTCCTTCTGATGGAATGATTGTAAAGTATAAGCCACCTGTAAGTGAAACACTAAAGCCTATAGTTCCGCTATCTTCTGCCTTTGAACCAGAACCCGAACTTTCTGCAGACGGGCAGTCCTTTTCCCGAAAACGTTGAAGATACTGATCATGAAAATGAGAGGCACAATGTTAGTGAAATGGAGATGGAACCTATCACGAAAACTTCAAATGAATGACCTGCTTTTGAAGCAATGATTGTAGAAATGGAGAAAACTCAAGCATGAGTGTGAATTATATGTTGTTGAGGGAGGATATTGGGTAGGTCACAGGGTTTGGATTCTCAAACTGAGAAAATTGAACTTCAGCTTTAGAAAGTTGCAAAATTTAGAGAGAGAAGGAAGCAATTTTCCTTGCGGTTAAGTCATAGCATTATCAAGTCACCTTTTAACTATTTTTTCTTCCATCTTCCTCCAGCAGTTATGATCTTTGGGCAATATCAATATGGTTTGTATAAAATATGGTTAGTATAAGTGGGTTTTTGTTTAAGAAATTTAATTCTAAAAACAAAGTATGACGAGTACAATGAAAAAAAAAGTGTTAGTTGTTCATGTGGTTTATCATGTCAATTGCAACATATGTATAGATTGTAGAAATAAAAAAAATTGCTCAGCACCCATAGTTCATTTATATAAAGTAGCACGATATGTATATTTTTTTAACTGACAAAAAAATATAATTATTTTTCTCAAAGATGAAAGTTCCTAAATCTTGATTATGTATTATAGTCATTCCCAATTCATCTTAACCGTTAAGATAATTTCCTATTATTTTGTAGGTGTTGATTATAGTCTATAAGCTCTATTAATGAACAAAATTATAATGAACAAAATTGTGTATAAGTTCTTCAATGTGTTTGTTGTAATCAATTACTAAATTTAAAATTGACAATATAAGTGAGTAAATAATTAGTAAAATATACAATAGATTTATAAAAATTATTATTTAAGTATTTTATTTTCTATTTCTATTTTATTATTTATTTTTTATAAATTAAGTGACCACATATTAATTTTTGTAGTTATTTATAATAAAAATTATAAATCACAATAATCAAATCTTATCTAATAATGTAAGACATGTTTTGAAAGATGGAATATTGTGTTTATTAATATATTAGTTGATACAAATATATCTCTTTATTAACTATTTTCGTTATAAAATTATTTTAAATAGTTATTATAGCTATTGAATTATTTTTGTTAGAAAATCATGTGAACAAAAATAGTAAATTAGGATTAATAATAACCAAAATAGTGTAAGTGCTCTATTTATTGATTATTTTCGTCAAAATGCATAATAAATGTATATGAAGTGTTTGCTTAATCATTGCAACGATTGAATTTTATTCTCAAATTTTAAGATGGAAAATGAATAGAAACAAAAGAAAATCCAACTTTGTATCTAGTAGCAATGTAGCCTATGATACCTGATACCATATGATACCAAACTTTCTATCTATTTTAGAGGTACTGAGTTTATTAAGCATGCTTTCATATTTTGGTAAGTGGTCCTCTAGGAATATGCTTCTCACAAATAATTGTTATGCATTTTGTCCAATTAATAATTGGCTGAATTTTGCATGGTTCCTTGCTAGCTATTAGCATGTATATCAAAATCTATTTATTTTGATGAAAGTAACTTGTTTTGCATTTGAGTAAAAAGATTGAAAATAATGGACAAATAATTCATGTGATAAAAATGTAGCATAATTACATTTTTAAAACAAATAATGCTATAAAGAAATTTAGTGAAATACGGTAAGCCAGTTTCCTATAAAATGAGTCCATTACACCATTCATCATCATGCAACTTACAACTTTGTAAGCATAATATCATTATATTTTCTACATACTATCTTCCAAGTTATTTTCACATCTAATTTGTTATAGTTGATTGCGAAGCACTACACTTCCATATTTTTCATTACTTTCGCCAACCTCACTCCAACATATTCTTTGAAGATATCGATGTAAGATTTAAGATTGTCTAGTTATACATACTTAATTTCGTCCACCACACATGTCTCAAATATTTTCCACCCTTAATATTTATAATATGTTGATATTTCTTTAATGCATTTTGCAGAATTTTTCCGTCAACTTTATCATGGCATATAGTAACACAGGTATGTACATTATAATTACAATTTTATATTTATACTTCTGCAATTCAATAGAATTCACTTTTATATTTAAGTTAAATTCTATTATTTTTTCAGGAAGAAATCCTTCTCTCGTCAGCATCTTGATAGCAGTTGGCACTTTAATAGTATTTTTTATTTTTCTTATTATTATTACTCGTGTTTGGAGATTTTATAGACGCCGATATCTTGTTCGGATCATCCAAGAGAGAATCAGTGAATCAACGTTTGACTCATCCATCCCACTCCAACACACTGAAAATCAGTGTATGATATGTGTGTACGAGTTTGAAGATGGGGAAATGCTTCAGAGTTTGCCATGCGGACATGCATTTCATAAAAAATGCTTGCCCCAGTATTTATTAAAGATGACTCTTACCTGTCCCATTTGTAGGGCAAAGATTTGAGATATATTAATGTCTTATTTTATATTCAATATTAATGTAAAAGAATTTATATGAAGGTAAAAATAAAGTGTTCTAGTGTTTGAGAATGAATTAATATAATAATATATAAAATTAATTATATTATGTTTATTAAATTATATATTCGTAATATTTTACTTTTAATATAACTATCTTGAAAGTCATGCTATGAACCATTTTTATTTATTATATGTAAATATTACATTAACACATATTTATTGAACAATTTTGATCTATTGAGAGTGTAAAATAAATATAATAGATAAATATTAATTTATCGAGGAGAATATAAATGCCAACTACTTTCAGTTTAAATATTTACACTCTTATTTGTTAATATACAAGAAACTCGTTATTTCTAAAATAGTTAAACACTAGTCATTCTATACTATAAATTGTTTATAATTGAACATGTGAATTAAAAGACAAAATTAATGTTACAGATTTCATAAAAGCATATATAAATATATGGAATATTAATTAAAAATTGAAGAAATAAAAATATTTAAAAAAAGTACCGTGGATATCTTTTCAACCAGACAAAAAGAAACAAGTTGTTTTCCTTTTAGAATTAACCCTATAGTATCTCTGTATTTGGTATCACAAGTATTTTTAAATATTTATATATTTTTTTTATGTTGATTTGTTTTTTTCAATATTATTAATAAATTATAATTTTGAATGAAAAGTAAAAATAATTTATAATAAAATAGGAAGGAAATATTAATTATCAAAGTGTAAGCATGTATATGGATAATTAAGATTCAAAGCAACGTTCATACATTTGCAAACGTTCTCAATTTTTCTAACACCTCATTTTCTTTTTATCTACTTTTTATGACATCTATAACGTCGCACTTTCTAGTTCTGTCTCTTAACATATTGAAAGGTATTAGGGAGTCCACAACATTTTCCATTCAATATATTATGGATCCCAATTTCAACTAGATATCAGTATTAATCGCTTTATTAACTAGATTATTTCTACATAATAGAACTCTGGTATGAATCTGCGAAAACATCCAAATCGCTTTATTAAGTGTGATTAGTTCTAGTATGAATCTGTGAAAACATCCAAATGGTAAACATAATCACCAAATTATGCAAGGACTTTTTTAAGTCGTCGCTCTTGAGAAATCGAAAGATATTAGCAAACACGAGCATTATGTTGAAATGAATCTTATAATATGCATGGTCATCTATTATCACTCTACATCTCCCTCCAGGGAAAACATGGCAACAAATTTGAAGTATTTTTAGGCCAACTTGTAGATTAAATGATGTTTGCCGACACAAATGATATATTCCTCCTGTGTTTTCTTTTTCCCAAAAAGAAAAATCTACAACAAGTAAAATGAAGCAAGAAAACTTGCTAGGCTAGGCTGGCTAATGAAAAAGGAAATACAGCTCTAGTCCTGCTATTTTATTCTCCTAACAGTCAAACCATATCCAAATTTGTAGTCTTTTTTCTTGTGATCAAGCTGCAATAAGTAAATATGAAAATCATGTCAAAGAATGATGAATAATCTGATAAAACGTATATGAACAAAGGAAAGCGCTCTGACCTCGGCAGAAAGAATGAAGTTCAGACCCATGTTTAACCGCTCCTCCAAAAATGCAGCACAGACGCCATTGGAATCAACCTTTCCCCTAAGGCGGCACTACAATAACCAACACAAGATGTTGAAACAAGATAAGATGGTTTTTCAACTGGATAAAATGGGTCAAAATTTCATCACAATGAGCAAAGAACTTTAAATGGCCAACTGTGATCCTAATCAGCTTTCAAAGGGAGACTTTAAATGGCCAACTATGATCCTAATCAGCTTTCAAAGGGAGACATGGGTGGTAAGTTTCTTCCTCATAATTCACATTGTGTATTACTAAGTGCCATTTAAAATAAAGAAATAGGCATAAAAATCGTGGAATCGTTTAAAATCAGTCGAGGAATGACAAAGCATCACACCAAATATGTAGTACTAAGTACCTGTCTAAGGATGTAGTCATAACCAAAGCTAGCAGTGACGTCTCTTGACATGGAGTTGAAGTTGCACATCAAATCAGTAGCCAGAGAAACCTGCAAGGAAAATTCAATGTAAGAAATAAAAAGGACTAAGGAAAGCACAAATCTACTATGTCATGATTGACTCACCTTATCAGATACCTTCTGAACATAGCTTAGAAGGGCCATTCCAGTGCTGGCAATTTGTCCAGTGGCAACCTGGATGAATACAAGCAATTTGATATATTTCGGTAGCCATATAAAATGAATAAAATAAGTAGGTGATAAAAATGGAAACATTGAACAGAAAATAAGATAATATGTAGCATATGTTAACAATCCCAGATAGCAGAGCAGAGCATCCACAAAAACGATATAGCAAAAAAACGGGATGGCCATTATTCTATACGATAAACTTTAGATAAATAAACAGTTGTGAAAGATCCGAAATTAAATAAGTAAGCAAAGGGAAGCAAGCAAGTTGCAGATAATGCATGTAAGAACAAGTCTTAAGTCATCATTACCATTTTATCAGTGTTGTAGCGAGCAGCATAACCAACACCAGACTTCCGATGCTGACCATTCCAAAATACCTCCCCACCCAATGATAAATGATTGGTGACACTCTGCAAAACAAAAGTCAATGTTTTCAGTAATAAAATGGATTTATTCGCATGTCAATAAATTGTACCACACCGTGCAACAGATTGAATCGGTAGATATGTTTCGGATTAGGGGATAAAACAGTAAAGCTTGTAAACTATTCAGAATAATGATAACTCAAAATAGACCTAATGTAGAGATGATCCAATCATCCAATTAGAACACAAGCAATTCTTCATCAACCCATGATAGTGGGAAAAATTTGCACATAACAAACTGAATGTATCTCAAAAAACCTAAGTTGATGGCCTGATGCACAAGTCCATACATTTATATTAGTATACATAAATTGAACTTACTAAGCGATTCATACAAAGAAGAAACTAAGAAATTCTCTCACTCAACAATGACATTGACCGATTGACCATTACATGACTTAAATATGAGCCAAACTACTAAAGTTAAAAGTATTAAAAACAATCAATTATATATCTGAAGAGCATGCATTATTTACATTTCATGAAAATTTGCTAGCTTCCGTATATCAATATATACCACTGTTTAAGTAGAAATGTCCACCTTAAAATAACTGTAGAATTAGTTTTCACATAGAATCCCATTTAAAAATTAAACTGTAAATTAAGGTAGTGTAGGTCATTTGTGAAGTAGATAGGATTGCTGACAGTACAATGTCAATCAGTTCAAACAAAACCAGATAGCTGTATGCAAGTAATATACTGTAATAACAAACAAGTTAAGTAATCTAAATGACTTTTTCCTACCTAAATCTCATATAAAACAGGCATTAACTTGCTCCTAGCAAAGATCCATTTCCTAGTTGAATCTGGGTCCTATAATCCTTTCCCTGAAAAATATAAAAAGGAAACTACTTGAGAACAATTTGCATTCATAGTCAGAGAAAGTTCCACTAAGAAACTACCAAAACAATATATGCCAATAGAAATATAATAGTTAATGGACAACTAGTAGATGAGGGCATCAAACGAAATAATCTAGATTCTAAAAATAAAAACTAACATATTTGAAGGCCATATTAGTGCTCTCAAAAAATGGTCTTCTGTTACCTTAACACAATTCTAGGGCACAATCATAATTGAAGATAGAGCAACACAATTCAAAAAACAAAATGAAACAAAGTTTATCAAACACAATAACATATAAGAAATTCATTTATCAGGAACATACCAAAAGAGGGGAAAATAAAAACAAGTCAAGATGAATGTGGATCATCAATTACAGTGATTAAAACAGAATAACAACGCCATACAATGAGAGTTGGAGATAAAGAATATGAGTTACTGAGATTGCGAAGGAGTTCTTACAGATAGCAACAATGGCGCAAGTTTCATAAAAACAAATAAACAACGAAAAACTCATACATACCATAATTTTCAGAGCTTACAGAGGTCAACGGAATCATGTTGAGGTGCGACTGCAGACGCATTCTCTTGCCGGCGGAGTTGTGTTAGGGTTTTTCATCGCTTATGTGGGCCCGTCAAACCGCTGGCCCGTTTGAAATTGTGCTTTTTGGTTTTTATATTCAACATTTAAGATAAAAAAAAATGTTCTAGTGTTTGAGAATGAAATAAAAACACCTGATTGTTAAATACATTGTAAATGAATTTATTAAGACTTAAGATGATAATTCTAAAATAAAAAATGAAATTGTTTCACTTTTATCAATGTTAAATTAAAAAAATACAATGACTACTATTTTTAATAAAATATTTTACTCTAAGATTTAATTTATATATATATATATATATATATATATATATATATATATATATATATATATATATATATATATATATATATATATATATATATATATATATATATATATATATATATATATATATATATATATATATATATATATATATATATAGATGAAAACTAATATATTAAATATAATTTCAAAATGAGGCTGTATAGGATATAGCTTGGTTAGATTACATTAAAATGTATTATCTTATAAAGTTTAAATTGAAATTTATTTACAAATTTTATAATATTAATGATTATAAATATTTTCTATAGATTATAGATTATTAAATTGAAGATATTTATTTAATATATTACATTATACATTACGGGCATGCCACAGGGAAAAGAGTGGGTGTCAGCATCCCACAGGGAAGGTGAAAGGTGTTAGTCGAACCTTCCCAGAAATAGAGCGAAGAAAACAACATGCAAGGATTGACCCTACGGGCATGCCTTGAGATTTGGATGGCGTCAAAGATGCCAGCTATCTTCCTTTGGGCTTGACGTTTGTTTTGCACCCTATCGAGCCAGGCTATGTATTCTTTGTTGTCAGGAGTAGGAATCGACTGGAAAACTCTAGCTTCTGGGTCCATAAATTTGAGATTGATGATGCCATCCTTCTCGAAAGTAGAACGAACAATAGGGGTGAAGCAAGAGAAGACTTTTTGAACCTTTTTTGGTTGCATTCTTTCGTTTGGGAGTGTCCCATGGAAGGCGAGAAGTTTCTCAGTCACCATGAAGGGAATGAGTGTTTGTCGTTGCCGAGTTTCCACCTTGGATGGATTATTTGAAGGTGGTTGAGGAACCATGGTTAAACCTTCTTTTTTAGCAAGGTTAAAAGTGATGGGATTGTTACTAGTATCGTGTGTAACTGTATTCATAATGTTAGCAGAATATGCCATTACAATTTAAGAAAGAAGGGGAATGAGAAAAGTATTTGTTCTGAGAGTTGCAGAAAAATGCGCAAAGGAGAAGAAGGAAGGAAAACAAAAAATATGGAAGAATGGTATTTATAAGCAAATAAAATGACAACCAAGAGTCAATCGATATTGACGACAACTATTCTGATTCAATGGTAGTGGGAAAGTTAGTAAAGGTGGTTGAAAACCCACAATCTAGGAACTAGTTGCAAATGATGGCATTTACCTTGGAAACCGTGGCGCAGAAAGGTGTCATCATTGTGCATGACATCATCAATGTTTAGACACCTAGTCGAAATTAGGAAAGACAAAACGCCAAGTTTATCGGTCGAAACTGGCCTTTTAGGGGCAACTTGTTAGACAACAAATTTCGACTATTCCAAAGAGAAAAATTGAAGCAATAAGTATGGAATCACAAAACAAAGCTTCAAGGAGAGTGAACATGGTCGAAGGGGTTCGACAGAAAAGACGGACATGGAACATAAGCCAAGTCGAAATAGGTCCGACAGATAGAAAATGTGCAGGTCGAAGTCGAAGAAAATGACAGTTTACGCGGGTAGGATTTGAAAATATCAAGAACGTGGGAAGTTATAAAGGAAGTGGGCAGACATATGTCAAGCTATTAATCATCAAGAGCGAAATAACAGTTAATTTTATTTCCTATTTAAGAAAAGTTCATTGTTAGTTTTAGAGGTCGCATTTGTAATATTATAGAGGGAAAACACTCAAAGTATCAAGCGTTTAGAGAAACAAGTTCATTCCCACAAAAATGTATGCTTGCGTCCACATTTACCTTCAAGCAATTTAAATTACCAAGTATTTTTATCTGCTTTGCCATTTATGGTTTATCTTGTCTTTCGTTCATCTATTTTAATTGCACCTTTTACAAGCATTTCATGTCAACCGTTTTCTTAATCCAAACATTTAAATAAAACATCCTATAAACTTAACACTTAGTCTAGGATTTTGTAGCCGATCTTGGAAGTAAACCTCAATATGAGGCTAAAGATTGTCTGTGATAAACCACATGCAAACAGTCCCTCTATAACATTATTATAGGAAGGCCCTCATTCAATGCTCTGAAAGCAGTGTTGTCCACCATGTATCTTGCATTAAAGTATCCCTTAGAAGATGGTCAAGTTGAAATAGTGAAAGGTGACCAAGGAATAACCAGGAAATGTTATAAAGATAATCTGATATTGAAAAGAAGGAATTGTGCTGATGAACCACTCAAGGATGATCAGTTAAAAGTAAACTCAATTAATATCGGTCTGAGTGAGGAGCCACCCTATATCTTGCATTAAAGTATCCCTTAGAAGATGGTCAATTAGAAATAGTGAAAGGTGACCCAGGAATAACCAGGAAATATTATAAAAATAGTCTGATATTGAAAAGAAGGAATTATGCTGACGAACCACTCAAGGATGATCAGTTAAAAGTAAACTCAATCATAAGAATTAAGATGTCATATCTAAAAAAATGAAAGAAATAAGTAGTAAACAAAAAATATAAATTTGATATACTTATGTATTCCTTATTTTAAGCAAATTTTACCTTTCTATATTCATTAAATAATTGATGTAACTTATCTACATGTAAATCATATACATTAGTTATTTAATGAATCTAAAAAATAAAAATTTAGTTATAACAAAGCATGAATGAAGTACATTTATTAGTTTAATCTTTTTTAAAAAGTTATAATTTTAGTTATATTAGATAAATAATTTAAAATTTAATAGGTAGATTATAGAAATTATTAAAAATATCGGGTTGTCAAATAAATTATAAATAAATTTAGTAAGACTTGATATGGTAAATCTAAAATAAAAAATGAAACTGTTTCACTTTTATCGATGTTTAATTAAAAAAATACAATGAATAATATTTTTAATATTTGTTCAAAACATTTTACTCTAATATTTAATTTATATATATATGAAAACTGATATATTAAATACAAATTCTCTTTTCTAGAAAATGAGGCTATATAGGATATATCTTGGTTGGATTTCTTTACAACGAATTATCTTATAGAGTTTAAATTAAAATTTATTTACAAATTTTATAATATTAATGATTATAAATATTTTCTTTAAATTATGGATTACTAAATTGAAGTTATTTATTTAATATATTACATTACATATTATTATTATTACTATTATTATTATTATTTTATTAATAATAATAATCTTAATAATAAAAATAATAATAATCACTATTAAAATTATAATTATGAATATTATTTGAAGTTTCTAAACTCACAATGAAACAAATATTGAATCGACAAAAAAATATATAGTTGATATACTTCCTCCATTTATCATTTTAAAAAAACTTCAAATTTTATTTTAATTAAATAATTGGTGTATCTGACCTATATATAAATCAAATACATTGGTTGTTATATAAATATAAAAATTCAAAATTTGATTATAATAAAAAATAGATATAATACATTTATTATTTTAAGAATTTTTAAAAAGTTAAAATTTTATTTATAGTATATAAATAATTTTAAAATTATATGAGTGTCAAAAAAAAATCTTTAGACTTAAGATGTTGAATATAAAACTATATATATGAAACAAATATAAATCAGATACAATAGTTATTCAATGATTCTAAAAGTCAAAATTTGGTTATAACAAAGAAATGATGAAGTACATTTATTATTTTAATCATTTTTCAAAAGTTATAATTTTATTTATATGTTAAATATTAATCATTTTTCAAATATTATGAATAAATTTAATAAGAATTAAGATGGTGAATCTAAAAAAAAATGAAACTGTTTCACTTTTATCAACATTTGATTAAAAAAACTCCAATGAATAAGATTTGTAATATTTGATCAAAATAGTTTTCTCTAAGATTTAATTCATATATATATAATTGATATATTATATACCGTTTTTCTTTTCTAGAAAACAAGGACGCTTTAGATATAACATGGTTGAATTTCTTTAGAATGATTGATCTTGTAAATTTTAAATTCAAATTTATTTACGAATTTTAAAATATTAATGATTATTAATAATTTCTTTAGATTATGGATTACATGATTCAAGATACTTATTTAATTTATTCGATTATATTTAATTATTATTATTATTCAGGTAATTTTATTCATAATAATTATAATCTTAATAATAATTATTATTATCACTATTATTATTATTATTATTATTATTATTTGTAGTTTCTAAATTCACAATGAAACAAATATTGAGTCAACAAAAAAAATATATAAAGTTGATGTAGTTCCTCCATTTCTTTTTTAATCAAACATCAAATTTTATATTTATTAAATAATTGATATATTTGATCTATATATTAATCAAATACATTAGTTATTCAATTAATCTAAAAAGTCATATTTCAAAAAGTTATAATTTTATTTATATTATATAAATCATTTTAAAATTTAATAGTACAACATAAATATTATTAAAATCAGTAGATTGTCAAATCCCAAGCGTCTTAAAGATCATAAATAATCAATATCTTATTTTATTATTAACAAGTTTATTATTTAAAATCACTAAGTTATAAACTATTAATGGTTATAACAATATATTGAATAGGTTAATTGAATATTTCTAATGATTTATTTAAATTTAATATCATTTTTATTTTTATTTTTAAACTCAAAATTATGTGTTCAAATTTATATGGAAAGTTTTTGTTAGTATTAGTATAAATACGTATAAATAATTAAACAAGTATTACATAAAAATCAATTAAAAGTAAAGTCTATAAAGTCATGACGTTATTTTTGGTGATTGTTCTTAGCTTTTGGATAACATGTAGCAATATTGATGCAAGAAGTGGAACTCTATCAAATGAGACAAGTTATTTTATTACATCTGATATCGTTATGGTATTGTTTATTATTTAATTTCCTTTGTTATAATTTATTTTACATCTGTTTTACATGATTGTAATTTTTGTTAACATATCCAGCATCGTATGGACATTGATTTTGGTTGTATTAATATCTACAAGCAACCTTCTCTAAATCATCCTTTATTAAAAAATCATAAAATCCAGGTATAAAAAGTTTAAATCTTTATAGGTTTAATAAGATTACTTGATTTATTATGCATTTTATTATTCATAATTTGAAATATAAATCTTTGTTTTGTTTCCATTTCATTGCCAAATAGCGTTATCCAACCTTTACAAGAAACATTGTGCCAAAAAGGTCATCTTATGATGGTAAAATCATTGAAGAATGTCCACTGGGAAAAGTTCCCTTTCACAAGAAAACAAAAAAACATCAAATTAAAGGTTTTCAGTCAAATTCACATGAGTATCATGTAAGTGGACTCTCCTAATCATATCATGCAATGTAAGGTTATAAATTATATAATAAATTTAAGCTATCATAATATATTTATTGAGGATTAAGTATCAATATAAATTAAAAATAATTTCTCACAATTACAAATATATTGTGTAATTTAAATTAAAATTTTGAAAAATAAGTTGATGCAATGGGGTCTACACCAATGTTTTTAGTATTTAAGAATTTTCTAATTATTAATCTAAATATTACATTTGTTCTTATTTTCTAGTCGATCACCCTCGATACAAATCAAACTACGACATTTCATGGAGGATATGCATACGTTGGTGCATATAATTTACAGCTTAAAGGAAAACAATATAGTTTATCTGGAATTTGGGTTGAGAGTGGTCCACCATCTAATTTAAATAGCATATTTGTTGGCATCGGGGTAAGTTATTTTTAAGATTTCAAACATGTATTTTTGGTTTATTTTTCATGTGTCAATAAAACTTTTTTTAATGAACTATTTGTATCAATTTTTTTTCATATACAAGGTTATGCCAAACTTATATGGAGATAGTGAAATTCACCTAACAACACGTTGGACGGTATTATTATAAACTTAATGTTCCTAATAATTCTTAAATATTCTTAATAAAATGACTATTAAATTTACTAGACAAAAATAATTTTAATATTATTTTGCTCAATTTGATACAAACATGCAGGCAGGTGGATCAGGATGTTACAATGTTCATTGTCCTGGGTTCGTGCAAGTCAAAAGTAAACCATATCTTGGAATGATCTTATCACCTGTTTCTAGCATTGGGTCGTTTAAAAAATGGGCTTTTGTTCCCACAATCAAACAGGTAATTTTCATTTGAAAAAAATTATAATGTATATTTTATCATCTTTTAATTGCTTAAATATTTGTAGGATAAAGTAACGGGTCATTGGTGGTTATGTATATTCCCAAAGCTACGATGTTTTGGATATTTTCCAAAAGAATTATTCTCTCACTTAAGTTCAGGAGCATCTATCGTTAGATATGGTGGTGAAACTTATACTCCGCCTGGAATGGTTAGTCCTCCAATGGGTAGTGGAAGATTACCACAAGAAAGATTCAAAAACTCGGGTTTCATGGAAAAAATTAAGATAATTAATTCAGAATATAATCAAATTGATATAAATCCTAGAAATATGAAGATAATTAAAGATGGTAATTTAAGTTGTTATGACTTATTATATCGTGGTTTTGAAGGAAGTTATTCTCAACAAGCTTTTCTATATGGTGGGCCTGGTGGAAGGTCATGTTAATGATTGTATCGTAGAATAAATTTATTTAAAGGCTTCATAAAATATAATAAATAAAGTTAATTATTTTTCCCTTGTGTTTTATATTGCTCCCTAGATATATAATCTTACTTGTTATAATGGTCTATAAGTTCTAAAAAAACTTGAAAACTTAGGTTAATAAAACTTAAGTTGCTGAATTTAAAAAAAAAATATGAAATTGTTTGATTTTTATCAACGTTTGATTTTTAATATACAATGAATAATAATTGTAATATTTGTTCAAAACATTTTTCACTAAGATTTAATTCAAATATATAAATGCTGATATATTAAATACAATTTATCTCCTCTAAAAAATGAGGCCACGTAGGTTTTAGCTTCATTGGATTTCTTTGGAATGACTTATTTTGTCATGTATATCGAAATTTATTTTTAAATTTTATAATACTAATTATTATTAATTTTTTCTTTAGATTATGGATTTATGAATTCAAGATATTTATAAAATTTAATATAATAATAGTAATACATATGATGACATGCATATGGTGTGGTCCATGAGATCCATCGACCTGAAACCAAGAGTTTAAAGAGTATCAAATTGGACAAAAGACTATAATCCTTACATAAAGTGACACACATACACACATTGTAAATAAACTTAACCATATTGACTTTAATTTCAAAAGACAAAACGAACTAACAACCCCATCTTCTCCTTTTGGCAATTTTGTGCCTTTTTTTTAACTTTTCAAAAGAGAGCAGTTAGATTTAAGTTATCTTTGATTGAGATATAATTCTCCCATTTCCATGATATTTTGATTATAAGTCTTTCCATTTAATAGGGGTTAGTGGCATACTTGTTGATTAAATCCAAGTTGGAGCCCTCCCGCTTAAATGTTGAAAAGCCCTCATTATCGGTGGATGTTTGGTTGAGTATTCCCCTTTTGATAACAAAAGATCTCTAAGCTTATGTTAATATCAATCCACCCATTTCTTTGAATTTCTTACCGTCATACCCTAATTTTCAACCCTAACATGCCACCATCATTTGTATCATTTGTATGACATCTAGCATCTTTGCACTACTAACCTATTGAAAATACAAAAAGATTTTCTACTTTGTTTATCTTAAGCTAGGGTTTTGCACCAAGAATTTTCAAAGATTGATCAATCAAGACTTGGCATGAGTTTTAACATTTCAAACTCCTCATCCTTCCCAAGTAATCAAGTGACTTCCATCAATAAGAATCAATTTCAAGATCATTCCATCTCAAATTTATCAAGGCCAGAGTTCATCTGATACCCTCAGTTAGGGTTTTGATCCAAAGTCAACTAGTTGACTTTTTAGCCAAGGCATGATCCCAAAGCTTGAAGTATGGTTCAAATACTTCGAATACATTATAAGTGATTCATTCACATCATCCAATATGCCTAAGAGATCCCATTCATTAAAGATTTCAAGAATTAGATTCATCCGATACAAAGTCAACTAAGGCAAAGTCAAAGTTTGACTTTCAAAAAATTTGGTCAACCATGGACTTCTCAACTCAAGGATAATTAAAATATGGTTGATGGATGCATTTGATCAAGAGTAAACAAGAAATTTGAGGTTACTTGCAAAAAGGGCAAGATTTGGTTTTGTAAAATTTTCGAAGTTATGAAAAAAATACATGTTCAAGTACCCATCTTTCCAAGGACATAACTTGTGATCCAGGCCACCATTTTCTTTGCTCCAATTATCATATTAAAGGTATTACTTTATACTTCAACTTTTTCCTTGATTATTAATTCCCAAAAAATGCAAGGATTTCAAGTTATGAAGCCATGAAGTTGGTACCATGAACTTAAAACACTTAGAAAAAACTTTCAACCAAATCTGCCTTCAAAAAGTGGCTTACTTGATCATCACTTTTCAGTATGATACATATTGATTCAAGGAAAACTCCATCCATGAAAGTTGTAGATCATGGTCTTATCTTTCCAAAAAATCAAAGATCATGAAATTATCATATTTGAGCTAGGAGTTTCGAAGAGTTGAAGTTGGCTATCCAAATATGAATTTTTGGGTCATTTTCATGACAAATTCATCATGTAACCTTGAGCCAAAGCTATAAGATCTTGCTTTACATGCTATCTTGCTTCTAAATCTCACCTTAATCATAATATTACACAAACCTTTGATGTATTACACAAGGGATTGAGCCATTGACCAAGTCTTGATGCCATATTTTGAAGGTTTTGCAAAAAGCTTCATATCCATTTTGATAAAGGCCAACTTTTCCAACCACTCTTGCATTGAGATTCTAACTTGTTTCTTCTGATCACACTTAACCTTTAAACCAGAAGCAACATCCTAAAAGTACCTCTAAATTCCTCCTATCATTCCACCTTTTCATCATGATCCATTATGATTTTTTGTGCAAAATGAAACCAAGTCACCAAACTAGCATTCCAATTGAACCAAGATTAATTTCTGCAAGTTACATGAACCATATGTAGTCTCTGTAAATAGAGAGACAAGCCTCATAACTCAATACACCATAATTGGCACAAAAACTCCATTGTAGCAAATTCTCCAAACCTCAAACTTCCAAATTCCATTGTACTTGTGTTTTCTCCAAACCAACACTTCAAATAACTTCTAAACATCCATAAGAAGTTGTCCAAACACTTGAACAACTTTTGTAACAGCCCTACTGTAACACCCCAAAATTTGCCCTCCTCATTCATGCATTCATTTAGCATTTCATATTGCATCACATCATGTCAATCAGAATTAGATAAAAAAAAACAAAAAAAAACGAAAAAAAAAAAAAAATAATAATAATAAAATTTAATTTTTAATTAATTAATTAATTAATTAAATAAATAATTAAATAAATAAAATATAATAAAATTTTTTGGACTTGGGTCTCTCTCATTTGAGCCCACAAAACCATGAAATTCAGTCTATAAATACCAAGGCTTCACTTGAGAGAACACAAAACAAAAGGGGATTTTGAAGAGAAGCAAAATACTCTGAGGTTTCCTTGGAACAAAACCCTGAGGAAAAAGATAGTGAGAGAAGACCTAACGGAGTTCAGAGCAGCCTCCAAACCCCGAAGGGGACTCAACTACACAGAATCACCTTTGCCTCACATAAACCCTGAAGATTGTTTTGTAAACCTCACGGGTGCAACTCAATTTCAATCAAGCTCTCCAATCAGGTTTGCCATTATTCCCATTACCTTTGCCCATGGGTTTAATATGTATATGAATGTATAAACAGTGTCTTGAATGTTTAACCGTTTAATTTCTGAAATGTATGCCACAGGGTTTGAGTTTTTTGAAACCATACTGTTGATCATGAAAAAAATGCTTATGGTGTTTCACTAACCCTTTTGTTGAATTTTTGTGAGGGCTCACATGACTTTTGCAGGGATAACTTGCGTGGTTTCCCACTTTATTTGTGGGATAACTGTCGCATCCGCGAAAAACAACCGGCGGGCTGAAACAAAAACAACACAGAGCCGCCACTGCGCGTTATTTATTCCAAAATAGGGAAAGGAAACGCTCAGAGAAACCTGGAAAAAGCATCGTCTCGCGACCAAAGAGAAAGGGTAAGGGAGTCGGTTACGCAAGGGGAAGGTATTAGCACCCCTCACGTCCGTCGTACTCGACGGGATCCACGCTCTAAAAGAAAGAAAAGGTTGCTAAATAAATATCACACACACACACCAAAGACAACGCAGGTGGGGTTAAGAGGAAGAGAGCTCGATAGGACATCGCGTCCTATGCCTACGTATCTCGTCTGGAACGAGAATCAGAGCTGCCGTAGTTCGGCTCACGCACGCCAAACAAGACACACACAAACACAGGCAAACTGGGAACCCGAATGCCAATTGTTGGGCTTACATCGGCTTCTGAACCAAACAAACACAATCAGGATACGGACAGCCAATCGCTGGGCTTACATCCATATCCTGACACACAAGAAGCTAACAAGCAAACACACACAAAAAAGAAAAAAAGTGCCCGGAGAGACCTCGCACGGCCTCTTGCCTACGTACCTCATCTGGTATGAGGATCAGGGCGACGTAGTTCCCCTGAAAGGGAAAGAAATTCTAATCAGATACAAAGGGAGACACACTACCAGGGTGTTGTACTCGAGCCTAGTGTTATCATGCATCATTGCCCTATGTTGTGGTTTCTACCTACTTGCACAACAGCAAGCTAATCCTATCCAGGAAGAAAGCAAGCATGCAAGCATCAATCAAAATAAAACAAACATTTCACATAGCACACACTATATCCAGTCAAGTGAGGCTCAAACAAAGGGTGGACTGCCGAGGCAAATCATCTGTACAAGGTGTAGCACCTCAAATTTGCACCTATCATTGTACATACATTTTCATATTAGGTCATAGCATATCATGGTCCATTGCATAGCATTTGCATTGTTCTCAGTTGCCTCAAGAGCAAGCAATCTAGAATTAGGTCAAATTAATCTCCTGATCAGTCAACCAAGCAAGCAAAGGAATTTCTCATTGAACCAAGGCCTTGGGGTTTGTCCAACAAGTTCACATGGCTTGGAGGTCTATTTGAAGTATTTTGGTCAAGGGTTGAAAACTCAGAGGTCATCAGTTCATACACAGACAGTCAAAAACCCTAAAAAAGGTCAACTGTCAGTCAAAGCAGTGGATGGTGGTCATTCTTGTGGAATTTGGGCACCATGATCAATAATCAAGAGTTCATACAACTTGGGACATCATTTGAAGTCAAGTCCTCAAGGAATTAGGGTTTGGAAGTCATCAGTCAATGCATAATTAGTCAGAAACCCTAAAAGTCAACTGTTGGTCAACTGTCCATTTAATCAGTGATTGGATGATTGGAATTGGTTTATGAGAGTTCATTCATGTCCAAATAGTCATCATACATCATGCCAAACACCATCATGGAAGAATTTGAAGCCAGATCAAAATTTCCCAAAATAGAAACTGGGCCTGTAACTGAAACCTGCCATAAATGGAAAGTCTTGATCCTCAAACTTACATTTTGATACAAGCCTCAAATGAATTTTTGCCCAACATGAAAATTGAAGATCTTGTTCTCCCATTTCCAAAAAGTCCTAGAATTCTCAATTCCCATGTGTGGTTGGCAAGTTATGATCGAATCGATTTCAGAAAATCTTGAACTTCAAAGGGCCATATCTCCCAAACCGTTTGGCCAATTTTGGTGGGGTTTTTTCCTACAAGTCACATTTGATCCCCTCTTTCCAAAAATATAAATTTCATGAGCCAAAACTTCACCAATCAAAATGGCATATTTTGACCTTTTTCATTTAAATGCAAGTTTGACCAAGAGTTGACTTTTTGATTTAAACATTTTTTCAACATTTGGCCAATTGGAACAGCTCATAAATGTCATTTAGAATGTGTTTGCAAAGTCAAAATATGCAGTACATAAGGCCATTGCTTGTTTGCTTGAATTGTAAGAAAGGTACAATTTCACCATACTTGTCTAAGTTCCACAACCATGCCTTGTACCAGCATCATTATGCAGCATTCTTGATCATTCTTCTGCCACTTTTGAGGCCTTGTAGTGCAGCCATACTCCAATGGTACATATGGCCATGTTTGCATACTTGAATTTTGGAAGAAAAGTACAAAGCAACCATCCACCCATGCTTCCACCTTACCTTGTACTGTCCAGAAAATGCAAGTTTTGCTGTCCTTTTGAACAAGAATGCTGCGACCAACACAACACACATCTTGCAGATTCCAATTTGTTGGCTAAAACAGGACCAAAAGACAAAAACCTTGGCCCTGGCTCTCCCACAGAAACACATCCAAACAAGACTTTCAAATCCTTTTCTGTCATGAGGAATCAATGGCAGCAACATCCAACAGAGGACTTAAGCATTGTTTTTCTGTCATAACAAAACAGAAGTAGCAGCCACATAGAACCAACCACCTCACTTGCATTTTGCCAAGAAAAACCTGTCAAAACTCCCATTAAACAAAACCAGCAGCAGCATAAAACACAGGACAGCAGGAGGCATTGGTTCTCTCACTCTCTCAACTGACCTTGCTACTGGCATTTGAACTTTGCCTATTCAAACTCAAGCAGCACCAAACCTTGCCTTGCATTCTTCTGTCAAAACCTGATCCAAAAGACCAAAGTTACAAAACTCAAAACCCTGCCATACCATAGAACAACGACCAACAGCAGGTTCTATGCTGCATTTTCTGTCATTGAAAAAACCACAAACCAACAGCTTCACCACCCTTTTTCTGTCATGAAAAAAAAACTGCAGCAAAGACCAACTAAAACCCTTGCTTACTCGCATCTTACAAAAACCTGTCAAGTCCTAAACCAACAAACTAAGGCTGGCTTGAACATACTGCATCATTTTTCCTGCCATGGCAAAAACCTCACTAGATAGCACCAACATAACAAGCACTTCATTGATTCACACTCCTCTCAAAAAGGATCCTGTTATTTGCATTTAACCCTTGCTTTCCAAAACCTAAACCTAGCCATTGCATTTTCCACAACCCCTCATCATGTTGAACCACTAGCATTCATCAAAAGCCAACACATTTTGCAGCAAAAAGGTCACTCCTCCTAACTGCATCCATTTGGCCTTGCTTTAAAATCTGCAACCAACAAGCACAAGACCATAGACCATTCTTTCACTCAAAATCCATCCTGCCTTGCCAACCATACCAGTCTTGTTCATCTCAATTTCTCATGGCCAAACCTTGCCAACTTCTAACAGCAGCAACCTAGCAACCTTCATTGGCAAACCCTGTTTAAAACCTGCAGCAGCCTAGCAACCTTCACTTGCAAACATTGTCAAACCCTGCCTTGCAACACATGGCCAACCATATTCCACTCATCTTTCATTCACCTTGCTGTTGACAGATTTGAAGAAAACTGTCAAGGCTCAAAAACCACAAAGAACCTTCACTCATTTTTCCAATCAAAACCCTTGCTAGCTGCAGCCAACACACCAGACATCTTGCAAATTTTGCTGTCAAAAACAAAACAGACCAACCAAGATCAACCATTCACCTTGCTTTGGCCAAACTCCAAAAAAACCTGTCAAACCCTCAAAAGAACAAAAACCTGCCTTGCTCAACACAGCATTTCCTCAACATTTTCCATCAAATGAAACCAGCTAGCAGCAGCCATGACACATGAGAAGACAGAAATCATTCATTCTAAAAAGGGCTTCATTGTTGGCATTTCAAACAGTCTGTCAAAAAACTTCTAAAGAACTCAAGGATCCCTTTGTTGTTCCATCATCTGGCCATCATTTGGAAGTTACTTGCAGCACCATTCATCAACTGGGAGTTCATTTGCCAGCATTGTTCTAAAGAAGCATACAGCCATGGCTGGGTTTGTTTAAGGTCATTCCAAGCATCCACAAGCCAGAGCTCTTCAACCAATCAACACTTGGAAGGCTTTGCTTCATCTGCTTCACCATTAAAAGGCCAAACAACCACTGTTCCTCTTTCTACTTCAAAAATAGGTGAGTTTTCGACCTCAATCTTTTCAAAAATTGTGATGTACATCTCATAGGTCTTTTCACCCTGATCACACTGCACTTTGTGTTTTTAAAAATGGTTGAGTAATGGTCGAGTTGTGTTGAAATGAAGATGGATGATTCAAACTTATTTTGCTTGTTTCTTATTGCCTAGCTCGAATTAATGAAAACCCATTTTAGGATGTTGTTGTATGATGTTTGATGAACACCATGGTATAATCAATTTCGATTTCTGGGCAAAATTGAGAAACACGATTTGGAATGGTAAAACCCTAGCCTGTGAATTTCCCAGTTTTCTTCCCATTTTCGTGTGTACATGGCTTAGCTTCAAGAACCAATCAGATTATTTCATTTATTGGCCAAAACGACATCACTTCATTAAGTGGATCCAAATATTACCAAAATGCCATTTTCTCAATATTAATTCAATTAATTTCTTCACTTTGATTACCAATCTTCCAAAATTCATAACTTGCTCATTTTTGATCCAAATTCAATGGGATTTTTTGTGTTGTGTTCATCATGATCTCTACTTTTTTATCATTATTTTTCCAGAATTTTTGGATGAGTGGTTTTTTAAATGGTGCTAGGGTTTGTGACATGTGACCAAATTTTGTACACTTTGCCAAATCAATTGTGAAATGATGAGAATGTATCCAATGGTTCCCAAATTTTTTGTGCTTAAACTAGACACACTCATGGTGATTTTGGTGTAGAGTTTGTGAATTTATCATTTGTGGTTTGTGAGATATGATTTTTTGAATTAGGGTGTGACAATTTGTGTCACACCATTGATGACCAACTTCATGATTTTCATTGCTATGCTTCTTGACCTCTAAATGGATTGAAATTTTGCATGAGCCTACTCTTGAATGTCTAGTTGCCTTGTGATTTTTCTTGGATTTATTTGAACTATTTTCCATTTGTTTGAGATTTTTCTTCCCTGCCTAGACAAATGTTGACTTTGTGTGACACATGTTCCCATTTCATTTGTGAAATTCTCATACTTTATTGGATGGACATGAAATTTGCATGAGATAACTAGACATCCTCATCTTTGCCATGGTTTTGATCCCATTCATTTATCATACACCATTCTTGACTTATGATTTTTCTAAGTTGATGCATGATTGGTTGACTTCATTGAGCATGTTCAAATTTGCTTTGACTTTCTGATTTTATTGACTGCCTTCCACTTGTCCAAATGGGATGAAATTTGACATGCTTACCATGCCATGAGTTAGGAATGATCATGATTTATTTGGTGATTTTTGGAAAATGTTTAGATTGCTTTTGATGCAAGTCTTGCTGTTGACTTCTATGAGCTTCTGTTTGCCATGTTTTGACCTAAATGGTTCATGAAATGATGATGATGATTGATATGAATGTGAACCCAATTGGTTTTGTTTCCTAATTGTTTGAACATGATTTTGGATACTTACCCCTTGCTGTTTGGACTTCCTCATTCATTTTTGACCCTAGGCTTGTCCTAGTGGTCCTGTTACTCACCTTTGAGTTTGTGATTTCAGGTTGACTATCAAATGACCATTAAGACCAATTCTTTTGATTGAGCTTACTCAAGTATCATTGTCTAACCTCTTTGTTTTGTAGGTGGCTTGGCTTACATGCCTTAAGCCTTGTGCCTTGCACATCCATATGCCTCTAATTGACTATTGGTGTCTGTTTCTGTTTGTTTTGTTTGAAGTTGCATACTAACATCTGCTTGACTGTTTCAGGTGCTTTAGTTGCTTAGTTCCTTGTGAACTTTTTGCTTTGCTTTGCTTGTATAAGCAATTTGCATTGAGGTATGTCTCCTTTACTTCATGTAGTCTGGAAGACCTGGCCTGTTACTTGGCCAGGCAACTGTCTGAAGTCCTCCTTAAGAGGCAATGTTTGTGGATGTTTAACTTTGTCCTTGCATAGAGTCAAAGACCTCCTAAGTGAAGAGGCAATTGGTGGAAGGTAGGGATATGCAATCTATCCCCCACTATTCAGTGTGTCATCCGCTTTGCTCACACCACTGTGTTGATGCATTGCAGATACAAACCCAAGATCTTGTACAATTGTACGGTTGAGTCAGTTTTAATGTGTAGAAGGGTTCCCACTTTCTGAACCCACACATTCTTGTCTTGAGCTCTCCCAGGCCAGGGATAAGAGCTGTGAGGTCTCATCCTCACTTCATCCTTTCATCTGCTTCACCTTAGCCCCTCAATGGCAAGGTTAAGAGCAACATTCACCCAGTTCCAGAGGTTTGTTTGTTGAGGTTGATATGACCCCTTGACTAAAACCTAACCCTTGTTTGAGCCACTTGTTTGTGTATAGCGTGTGCTATCTGTGCTTGTAGGATAGTTTGACTTGCTTCCTGTGCAAGTTAGGATAGTTTGACTTGCTTCCTGTGCAAGTTAGGATAGTTTGACTTGCTTCCTGTGCAAGTTAGGATTAGTTTAGACTTGCTTCCTGTGCAAGTTAGGTTTTGCTTGGCTTGCTTCCTGTGCAAGTTAAGTGTGTGTGGTTTGCTTCCTGTGTGAGCCATACTTAGGATAGGTTGGCCCTTGTGCCATTTAGCTAGAAACCTTAACTTAGGGATGATTTGCATGATAGCATCTAGGCTCGAGTCGTAGTCTCCCTAGTTGTGTCTCCCTCTGTTATCTGGTTAGGCTAGTCCTTTATCCCTGCGTAGGGGAACTACATCGCCCTGATCTTCATACCAGATGAAGTATGTAGGCAGGAGATTGAGCTGATCTCTCCGGGCGCCCTTTTTCTTTTGTGTGTGTTGTCTGACCTTTGCTAGGCTCGAGTCTGTGACTCCTTAGCATTTGCTGTCTGTCTGTTTGTGTGTGTTTGACAGTTATAGGCTGAGTCCCCGACTCCCTATCAACCTGTTGTGTTTGTTGTGTGCTTGGAAGCCGATGTAAGTCCATCGAGTGGCATTTGGGTTCCAGTGTGTGTGTGTTTAGGTTCGGATGTCAATGTAAGTCCAGTGATTGGCATTTGGGCTCCACGTTTGCCTCTTTGCGTGTGTTTTAGGTTCGGATGCTGACATAAGTCCAGTGATTGGCAGTCGGGCTCCACGTTTGCCTGTGTGTGTCTTGTTTGTTTGTGTGCGTGTCAGCCGAGCTACGAATGCTCTGATTCTT
The DNA here is from genome assembly GCF_024323335.1 of Lathyrus oleraceus. Taxonomy (NCBI): domain Eukaryota; kingdom Viridiplantae; phylum Streptophyta; class Magnoliopsida; order Fabales; family Fabaceae; genus Lathyrus; species Lathyrus oleraceus. The sequence goes on from NC_066585.1 coordinate 8,319,104, forward strand.
CTCTCGTCCGAGAAGATACGTATGCATAGGATGCGATATCCTAGCGAGCATGTGTCGTTTCCCCAGTCCGAACTACTTCGACTCTGATGTCTATGCCTGATAGACTAAGTAGGCCCAGGATACGATATCCTGCCGAGTCAGTTTCAGTCAGTCTCTTTTGTCTCCTTCAGCCAGTGTGTGTGAGTTTGAGCAGTGTTTAGCAACCAATATTCCTTCCTTTTGTGCGTGGATCCCGTAGAGTACTACGGATGCGTAGGGGTGCTAATACCTTCCCTTCGCATAACCGACTCCCGAACCCATCCTCTTTGGTCGCGAGACCATGTTCTTTCCCAGGTTTACTTCGAGCGTTTCCTTTCCCTCTTTTGGGATAAATAACGCACGGTGGCGGCTCTGTTGTTCTTCTTTTCCCGCCGGTTTTTCGCGCGATGCGACAGCTGGCGACTCTGCTGGGGATAAAGAGAAGTTGACCTATGCTGGTCCATCTTCCCTGAGCGAGTCTCTCCTAGCGCTCTCTAGGTTAGGGCTTTGGTTGCTTTGCACTATTTTATTGCATTCTTTGTATATATTTGCATTTACTGTTTGCATTTATTATTTGCATCAATGTTTGCATTCATTCATATTCATCTGTTCATCTGGCTGTGTTTCTCTGTTTGGGGTGGGAGTTACTCGAGGTAAAAGGCCCAATACCCAGGCTATGAGTGAAATCTAGGAAACCTAGGAATAGAGTGATTCATGGGAAGCGGGTGGTATGGCGCCACTTAGCGGAACATTGATATCACGAGCAGTTCAGACCCTGGTGGGATATTGTCGTTACATACTTCAGGTGTGTATATGATGGTATTCTGCGAAAGGTTATTTATGCTGCGTTTCTCTCAGCTTTACCCTGGCCTAGACTACGCCCGTGAGTGGGAAGGGTTATTCATTACAGGTACCGTTGGTGACTTTGGTTCTGTTGGTGACTCTAGTTCAGACAACAGTGTGATCAGTTTGACCATAAGTTGGATTTATGTTCTGATCCTGACTGAAGCTTCGACCTAGTCAGAGTTTGCACAACCAGCCAGTCCAGTCTGCATCATGTGCATCATAGCATATTTATTTTTCAAAAGAAACGCAATGAAAAAAATCAGAAAAAAAATCAAAAAAAGAAAATTTTCAAGGAACTCAAAGGAGTTTATTTGCAAAAAATTTCAAAACATGAAAAAACCGGAAAAATTTTTTCACCTGATATATCTGAGGAGATATTCTCATATATGATCAAAATGCTAAATATTTCAAAGTTTGCAAATAAAACCCTCGAGTTCCTTTGAAATAAAAACAAAGCATATGCATAAACACTTCATGCATCATTTGCATCAGCAGGTTCTGTTCCGGTCTCCTGTCCTGTGGTCTGACCCTGCGATCTTCATTTATTTTGAAGACGCACTTTGCCGGTATTATACCAGAGCCATCTCTGCCAGATTGATGGATCATCCTGAGCAAGAGAATTGTGAACTCAGAGAGATATTTGCCAGACTTTGTACTGTTGATGGATTTATTCCTGGTTAACCGATCCCGGGCTGGCATTGGCTACTATTCTGGGGCATGCAATGAGCAAGGTCTGTTCAAGAGTGGAGGATTCATCCATGACGATCAACTTGAAGAAAAGGATGCTGCTATCTTGGAAGAGGACGCAGGGGATTTGAACAATTTCATCATTCCTGGAGGTGTCTGCCACAATTGGGTCACTGTGGGCTTTTCTACAGTTTTTCATAAGTCAGAGTAACAATCACTTTGTTTAAAAACCCTTCTCCCATGCCAAAAGGAGAAGTGATGACATTGTTGGCAGCATTTTGTGCAATGATATTTTCATTCAAATAATTCATGTTAAAACATTTGTTTTTCCAATTGTTTTCCCTTTTCGCTTTTTGCATGAAATTGGTGATCACAAAAAACCTTTAAAAACAAGAATAAAAGCAATCTTTTCATCTGCATAACGATTGTCTTGTTTGTTTTTCAAAGAGCTTTTCATATCAAAATCTTTATGCAGGTTGTTTCTCAAACCCATTGAACATAGTGATCGGACGTCATCTCCCAATTTTGAATTCCCTGTATTCGAAGTGGACGAAGATAATGTTGAAGGGATTCCTGACGAGATTTCCCGACTTCCTGAGCAAGAAAAGAAGATCACTCAGCTGCATCTCGAGAATCAGCAGAACAACCAACTGGGGCATTATCAAAAAAAAAAGAAAAAAAGAAAAGAAAGAGGAGGGTGCAAAACCAAATCAAAAGAAAACCAAATCAAAAGAAATCCAAATCAAAAGAAAACCAAATCAAAAGAAATCCAAATCAAAAGAAAGAAAAAGAGAGAAAGAAACAAGAAAAACAGCACCCTCAAAGTCCCAAGTTGACTGATGCTGAGTTCAATCAAAATCAAAGAGATCAGCTGCCATGTGTCATGGTCAGTCATATCAGCAGAGAGTGAAGAAAGCGTTCGACCAGAAGATCAAGCCTCGTGTGTTCCGAGGGACCCTGTGCTCAAGAAAGTCTTGTCTTTCGTGCCCGATTCCAGGGGCAAGTGAACCCCAAGCTATGAAAGTCCATGTGTTGTCAAGAGAGCCTTTTCAGGCAGTGCTTTAACACTTACATCAATGGATGAAGAAGTTCACTCGTCCTGTGAATTCCGATGCAGTCAAGAAATACTTCGCCTAAAACAAAAACAAAAAAGCAAAAGCTCGCTAAGTCGAACACCCCAAAGGGCGACTTAGGCAAAAAGGAGCGTCTCGGTGGATTGAAAACCCGAAAGGGCGATCCAGGCAAAAGTTAGAGACATTGAAAAAAAAAAAAGAGAATTTGCATCCCGCTAGATTGATCACCTCACACTGGGGCAATCTAGGCAAAAATTAGGGATTTGGCAAGTAACTGCATCTTGACAAGACTGTGCTCTATATCCGTCATCCGTCAGGGATTCTCGATTCGTCGTCGACTGAAGCTTTGAATACATCGAAAATTCAGAATGGTAGAGGAAAGGTCATTACGTTCAATGTAGCCCTCTCCAATATATATCACCGATTTCAAACTTGTACAAATCTATGGAGTCTCGCCCTTTGCAGACTACCATCCCATCACATCAATTTGAGCTTTTATCCAATTATTTGCACTCTTATTTGTTTCGACTCAACAAATGCTTTGCATGTTTTAATTGACAAAGTATCATTGTTTTCGAAATAAACAAATTTTTCAAAAAAATTGTTCTTAAACAAAGTAAACATTCACGATGATGGAAGGATACTTAGGAGATCCGCAGTGCTCTCCCGAGGGTGGTATGATTACCAACAGGTAAGACAATTGTTCGTATCCCGAGCATGACTGTATCTTCGTCCTGCAGAACCTCGTATGGTCTCTCCTCAGTGAATTTGCACGACGCAGTGTTGTTTGAAGTTGTTCATCTTCATGTTCCCGGCAGTACAGATTCTTCCTCCAAATCCCCGTTAGCACTTATTGTGGGGCATCCCCAGTAGAGTGCTGTTTGAGCCCTATCGTGGGGCATCCCCAGCAAGTTTGCTGTTTCGGACATTATTGTGGGGCAGCTCCCCTAGCAGAGTGTTTATTGAAGACTGCAACTTTCGCCTCTCCAGCAGAGTAGTCTTCCTCTCTCCCCAACGTGGGTGTTTTTCTTTGAAGATTCAGTATTTGGTAGATCAACATCCCAGTACTCCATCATGTCCCTCAGATAGATTCCCCAACGGAGTTATTGGCATGAAAAGCTTTCTCAATGCCTATCTATCTTCATCAGAGATCTGATTGCTTTCTTGGTATCTCTAGCACAAGTTGTTGTGGCGCATCCGCTTGTATGTTGAACTCTTCTCTCCGGTTGTGACCGACGATCCCTCCGGAAGCCTCCGGTGGCCTTCCTCCCCTGCAGAATAAGTGTTCCCTGATATCCCAGTCCCCAGTGGATTTTTCTTGGCTCTCTGGTGACTTTGGTTTTCTCTCCGGATGGTTGATTCCCGGACCTGCGTGTTAAGCATGTCTGTTTGTCAACATTCATCATGCATTTTAGGTATAAAGCATACATGCATAATCATAGCATTCAGGTACTCATGTTGCAGCTGTTGCCGTGTATCTGTTGATGATTGCCTCCTGCTATTTGGTAATACAAATCTCCCCAGTAGATTTTCCTAGCAGAGTCGGGTGTGTCTGATCTCTCCATGTAGAGTCTACCCCTTAAGCAGAAAGTGTCAATCTTTTCCTGCCATTTCCCCACTGAGATACATCCTCGTGGATGACGGTTGCTTCCGTTCCCTCCCTAATGGGATGGGTTTTCCCTATTGAGTTCTTTCCTCATTAGGATGAGTCTTGATTCAGTCTGCCTTTTTGGATCGATCCTAAATTGGCTTCCTGTTGGCTGTCTCCTGTACTTCCCTGGGGCATAAATGAATAGTCGCTCACTAACCGACACTCATTCATCTTATCCTCAGCGGAATTTGTTTGGCCTCTACCACCAAACCGGTAGCTGTAAGTCCTATCTTTGTGGTTTTCTACCCACTAGCTGGTAGTTGTAAAATCCCACTTTCCTCCCCTTGTTGGAATTAACCCTTCGTGCTCATCCCGATGATGACTGGTTACTTTTCCGTGGTTTTCTGCCTACAAACCGGTAGATGTAATCCCCTCTTTGTGGTATTAATGGTCTTGTCCCCTTTGGATACTTGCTTTGATCAAGCAGTATTGTCCCCATTGGGTCTTCACTTTCTTTTTGGATACTTGCTCCAAGTTAGCAACTTTATCCTCTTTTGATTGGTCATCTTTTGCATACCTAGTCTGGTACCCAGATGCCTTTCTTTTCGGTCGATTGTTCATTTAGCAACCTACAGCCCGGTTATGGATAATCTTCCATGCGAGTGTATTATCTACGTTTTGACGGCTATAGATAATATGCACTTATGATTTCCCGGTATTCAGACCGAAGGAGTTTCCGACGATCAGGTCGATGTACTCTTGGCACAAGTCCAATTTTCCGGTATTCAGACCGAAGGAGTTTCCGACGGTCAGGTCGATGTACTCATGGCACAAGGCCAATTTTCCGGTATTCAGACCGAAGAAGTATTCTCCTCTCCGTTGGTGTCGATAAACGTCGAGTTTTTCCCAATCATCCGTGGATGATTTGGTTGTGTTCACTCTCCCCAGTAGAGTTTCCTCCTCTCCGTTGGTGACGATAAACGTCGAGTTTTTCCCAATCATCCGTTGATGATTTGGTTGTGTTCACTCTCCCCAGTAGAGTTTCCTCCTCTCCGTTGGTGTCGATAAACGTCGAGTTTTTCCTAGTTATCCGATGATGTCTAGTTGTACCCCTCTCCATGCAGAGTTACCTCTCCGTTGGTTTCGATAAACGTCGAGTTTTTCCCGATCATCCGATGATGATTTGTTTGTGTCCTTCTTCCCTAGTGAAGTATTCCTCCTCTCCGTTGGTGTCGATAAACGTCGAGTTTTTCCTATTCGTCCTATGACGTCTAGTTGTACCTATCCCCACGTGGATTTACCTCTCCGTTGGTCTTGGTAAACGTTGAGTTTTTCCCATTTCGTCCGTCGACAAATGGTTGTATCCTTTCCAGTCATTCATTAATGTCTGGTTACCTCTCCGTTGGTCTTGGTAAACGTCGAGTTTTTCCTAGTTGTCCGTTGGCATCTAGTGGTGATTTATATTCCCATTCGTCATCGTTGTGATGTCTGGATGTGGCCATACCCTTTGAAAACCAAAAAATATATATACCCAGCAATAAATATCAAATCCCAGCGGACGTTTCCATTGGTGGATCCCTGTACTGTGCAAATTCTACGGTTCTTGGTATTCAATCCCTGTTTACCCTGAAAGTCTGACAGCCGTTGCTCTCATCCATTCGGGTTCCCAGCTGATTGAATAGGGGCAGCTGTAGCACCTCAAATTTGCACCTATCATTGTACATACATTTTCATATTAGGTCATAGCATATCATGGTCCATTGCATAGCATTTGCATTGTTCTCAGTTGCCTCAAGAGCAAGCAATCTAGAATTAGGTCAAATTAATCTCCTGATCAGTCAACCAAGCAAGCAAAGGAATTTCTCATTGAACCAAGGCCTTGGGGTTTGTCCAACAAGTTCACATGGCTTGGAGGTCTATTTGAAGTATTTTGGTCAAGGGTTGAAAACTCAGAGGTCATCAGTTCATACACAGACAGTCAAAAACCCTAAAAAAGGTCAACTGTCAGTCAAAGCAGTGGATGGTGGTCATTCTTGTGGAATTTGGGCACCATGATCAATAATCAAGAGTTCATACAACTTGGGACATCATTTGAAGTCAAGTCCTCAAGGAATTAGGGTTTGGAAGTCATCAGTCAATGCATAATCAGTCAGAAACCCTAAAAGTCAACTGTTGGTCAACTGTCCATTTAATCAGTGATTGGATGATTGGAATTGGTTTATGAGAGTTCATTCATGTCCAAATAGTCATCATACATCATGCCAAACACCATCATGGAAGAATTTGAAGCCAGATCAAAATTTCCCAAAATAGAAACTGGGCCTGTAACTGAAACCTGCCATAAATGGAAAGTCTTGATCCTCAAACTTACATTTTGATACAAGCCTCAAATGAATTTTTGCCCAACATGAAAATTGAAGATCTTGTTCTCCCATTTCCAAAAAGTCCTAGAATTCTCAATTCCCATGTGTGGTTGGCAAGTTATGATCGAATCGATTTCAGAAAATCTTGAACTTCAAAGGGCCATATCTCCCAAACCGTTTGGCCAATTTTGGTGGGGTTTTTTCCTACAAGTCACATTTGATCCCCTCTTTCCAAAAATATAAATTTCATGAGCCAAAACTTCACCAATCAAAATGGCATATTTTGACCTTTTTCATTTAAATGCAAGTTTGACCAAGAGTTGACTTTTTGATTTAAACATTTTTTCAACATTTGGCCAATTGGAACAGCTCATAAATGTCATTTAGAATGTGTTTGCAAAGTCAAAATATGCAGTACATAAGGCCATTGCTTGTTTGCTTGAATTGTAAGAAAGGTACAATTTCACCATACTTGTCTAAGTTCCACAACCATGCCTTGTACCAGCATCATTATGCAGCATTCTTGATCATTCTTCTGCCACTTTTGAGGCCTTGTAGTGCAGCCATACTCCAATGGTACATATGGCCATGTTTGCATACTTGAATTTTGGAAGAAAAGTACAAAGCAACCATCCACCCATGCTTCCACCTTACCTTGTACTGTCCAGAAAATGCAAGTTTTGCTGTCCTTTTGAACAAGAATGCTGCGACCAACACAACACACATCTTGCAGATTCCAATTTGTTGGCTAAAACAGGACCAAAAGACAAAAACCTTGGCCCTGGCTCTCCCACAGAAACACATCCAAACAAGACTTTCAAATCCTTTTCTGTCATGAGGAATCAATGGCAGCAACATCCAACAGAGGACTTAAGCATTGTTTTTCTGTCATAACAAAACAGAAGTAGCAGCCACATAGAACCAACCACCTCACTTGCATTTTGCCAAGAAAAACCTGTCAAAACTCCCATTAAACAAAACCAGCAGCAGCATAAAACACATGACAGCAGGAGGCATTGGTTCTCTCACTCTCTCAACTGACCTTGCTACTGGCATTTGAACTTTGCCTATTCAAACTCAAGCAGCACCAAACCTTGCCTTGCATTCTTCTGTCAAAACCTGATCCAAAAGACCAAAGTTACAAAACTCAAAACCCTGCCATACCATAGAACAACGACCAACAGCAGGTTCTATGCTGCATTTTCTGTCATTGAAAAAACCACAAACCAACAGCTTCACCACCCTTTTTCTGTCATGAAAAAAAAACTGCAGCAAAGACCAACTAAAACCCTTGCTTACTCGCATCTTACAAAAACCTGTCAAGTCCTAAACCAACAAACTAAGGCTGGCTTGAACATACTGCATCATTTTTCCTGCCATGGCAAAAACCTCACTAGATAGCACCAACATAACAAGCACTTCATTGATTCACACTCCTCTCAAAAAGGATCCTGTTATTTGCATTTAACCCTTGCTGTCCAAAACTTCCAAAACCTAAACCTAGCCATTGCATTTTCCACAACCCCTCATCATGTTGAACCACTAGCATTCATCAAAAGCCAACACATTTTGCAGCAAAAAGGTCACTCCTCCTAACTGCATCCATTTGGCCTTGCTTTAAAATCTGCAACCAACAAGCACAAGACCATAGACCATTCTTTCACTCAAAATCCATCCTGCCTTGCCAACCATACCAGTCTTGTTCATCTCAATTTCTCATGGCCAAACCTTGCCAACTTCTAACAGCAGCAACCTAGCAACCTTCATTGGCAAACCCTGTTTAAAACCTGCAGCAGCCTAGCAACCTTCACTTGCAAACATTGTCAAACCCTGCCTTGCAACACATGGCCAACCATATTCCACTCATCTTTCATTCACCTTGCTGTTGACAGATTTGAAGAAAACTGTCAAGGCTCAAAAACCACAAAGAACCTTCACTCATTTTTCCAATCAAAACCCTTGCTAGCTGCAGCCAACACACCAGACATCTTGCAAATTTTGCTGTCAAAAACAAAACAGACCAACCAAGATCAACCATTCACCTTGCTTTGGCCAAACTCCAAAAAAACCTGTCAAACCCTCAAAAGAACAAAAACCTGCCTTGCTCAACACAGCATTTCCTCAATATTTTCCATCAAATGAAACCAGCTAGCAGCAGCCATGACACATGAGAAGACAGAAATCATTCATTCTAAAAAGGGCTTCATTGTTGGCATTTCAAACAGTCTGTCAAAAAACTTCTAAAGAACTCAAGGATCCCTTTGTTGTTCCATCATCTGGCCATCATTTGGAAGTTACTTGCAGCACCATTCATCAACTGGGAGTTCATTTGCCAGCATTGTTCTAAAGAAGCATACAGCCATGGCTGGGTTTGTTTAAGGTCATTCCAAGCATCCACAAGCCAGAGCTCTTCAACCAATCAACACTTGGAAGGCTTTGCTTCATCTGCTTCACCATTAAAAGGCCAAACAACCACTGTTCCTCTTTCTACTTCAAAAATAGGTGAGTTTTCGACCTCAATCTTTTCAAAAATTGTGATGTACATCTCATAGGTCTTTTCACCCTGATCACACTGCACTTTGTGTTTTTAAAAATGGTTGAGTAATGGTCGAGTTGTGTTGAAATGAAGATGGATGATTCAAACTTGTTTTGCTTGTTTCTTATTGCCTAGCTCGAATTAATGAAAACCCATTTTAGGATGTTGTTGTATGATGTTTGATGAACACCATGGTATAATCAATTTCGATTTCTGGGCAAAATTGAGAAACACGATTTGGAATGGTAAAACCCTAGCCTGTGAATTTCCCAGTTTTCTTCCCATTTTCGTGTGTACATGGCTTAGCTTCAAGAACCAATCAGATTATTTCATTTATTGGCCAAAACGACATCACTTCATTAAGTGGATCCAAATATTACCAAAATGCCATTTTCTCAATATTAATTCAATTAATTTCTTCACTTTGATTACCAATCTTCCAAAATTCATAACTTGCTCATTTTTGATCCAAATTCAATGGGATTTTTTGTGTTGTGTTCATCATGATCTCTACTTTTTTATCATTATTTTTCCAGAATTTTTGGATGAGTGGTTTTTTAAATGGTGCTAGGGTTTGTGACATGTGACCAAATTTTGTACACTTTGCCAAATCAATTGTGAAATGATGAGAATGTATCCAATGGTTCCCAAATTTTTTGTGCTTAAACTAGACACACTCATGGTGATTTTGGTGTAGAGTTTGTGAATTTATCATTTGTGGTTTGTGAGATATGATTTTTTGAATTAGGGTGTGACAATTTGTGTCACACCATTGATGACCAACTTCATGATTTTCATTGCTATGCTTCTTGACCTCTAAATGGATTGAAATTTTGCATGAGCCTACTCTTGAATGTCTAGTTGCCTTGTGATTTTTCTTGGATTTATTTGAACTATTTTCCATTTGTTTGAGATTTTTCTTCCCTGCCTAGACAAATGTTGACTTTGTGTGACACATGTTCCCATTTCATTTGTGAAATTCTCATACTTTATTGGATGGACATGAAATTTTGCATGAGATAACTAGACATCCTCATCTTTGCCATGGTTTTGATCCCATTCATTTATCATACACCATTCTTGACTTATGATTTTTCTAAGTTGATGCATGATTGGTTGACTTCATTGAGCATGTTCAAATTTGCTTTGACTTTCTGATTTTTATTGACTGCCTTCCACTTGTCCAAATGGGATGAAATTTGACATGCTTACCATGCCATGAGTTAGGAATGATCATGATTTATTTGGTGATTTTTGGAAAATGTTTAGATTGCTTTTGATGCAAGTCTTGCTGTTGACTTCTATGAGCTTCTGTTTGCCATGTTTTGACCTAAATGGTTCATGAAATGATGATGATGATTGATATGAATGTGAACCCAATTGGTTTTGTTTCCTAATTGTTTGAACATGATTTTGGATACTTACCCCTTGCTGTTTGGACTTCCTCATTCATTTTTGACCCTAGGCTTGTCCTAGTGGTCCTGTTACTCACCTTTGAGTTTGTGATTTCAGGTTGACTATCAAATGACCATTAAGACCAATTCTTTTGATTGAGCTTACTCAAGTATCATTGTCTAACCTCTTTGTTTTGTAGGTGGCTTGGCTTACATGCCTTAAGCCTTGTGCCTTGCACATCCATATGCCTCTAATTGACTATTGGTGTCTGTTTCTGTTTGTTTTGTTTGAAGTTGCATACTAACATCTGCTTGACTGTTTCAGGTGCTTTAGTTGCTTAGTTCCTTGTGAACTTTTTGCTTTGCTTTGCTTGTATAAGCAATTTGCATTGAGGTATGTCTCCTTTACTTCATGTAGTCTGGAAGACCTGGCCTGTTACTTGGCCAGGCAACTGTCTGAAGTCCTCCTTAAGAGGCAATGTTTGTGGATGTTTAACTTTGTCCTTGCATAGAGTCAAAGACCTCCTAAGTGAAGAGGCAATTGGTGGAAGGTAGGGATATGCAATCTATCCCCCACTATTCAGTGTGTCATCCGCTTTGCTCACACCACTGTGTTGATGCATTGCAGATACAAACCCAAGATCTTGTACAATTGTACGGTTGAGTCAGTTTTAATGTGTAGAAGGGTTCCCACTTTCTGAACCCACACATTCTTGTCTTGAGCTCTCCCAGGCCAGGGATAAGAGCTGTGAGGTCTCATCCTCACTTCATCCTTTCATCTGCTTCACCTTAGCCCCTCAATGGCAAGGTTAAGAGCAACATTCACCCAGTTCCAGAGGTTTGTTTGTTGAGGTTGATATGACCCCTTGACTAAAACCTAACCCTTGTTTGAGCCACTTGTTTGTGTATAGCGTGTGCTATCTGTGCTTGTAGGATAGTTTGACTTGCTTCCTGTGCAAGTTAGGATAGTTTGACTTGCTTCCTGTGCAAGTTAGGATAGTTTGACTTGCTTCCTGTGCAAGTTAGGATTAGTTTAGACTTGCTTCCTGTGCAAGTTAGGTTTTGCTTGGCTTGCTTCCTGTGCAAGTTAAGTGTGTGTGGTTTGCTTCCTGTGTGAGCCATACTTAGGATAGGTTGGCCCTTGTGCCATTTAGCTAGAAACCTTAACTTAGGGATGATTTGCATGATAGCATCTAGGCTCGAGTCGTAGTCTCCCTAGTTGTGTCTCCCTCTGTTATCTGGTTAGGCTAGTCCTTTATCCCTGCGTAGGGGAACTACATCGCCCTGATCTTCATACCAGATGAAGTATGTAGGCAGGAGATTGAGCTGATCTCTCCGGGCGCCCTTTTTCTTTTGTGTGTGTTGTCTGACCTTTGCTAGGCTCGAGTCTGTGACTCCTTAGCATTTGCTGTCTGTCTGTTTGTGTGTGTTTGACAGTTATAGGCTGAGTCCCCGACTCCCTATCAACCTGTTGTGTTTGTTGTGTGCTTGGAAGCCGATGTAAGTCCATCGAGTGGCATTTGGGTTCCAGTGTGTGTGTGTTTAGGTTCGGATGTCAATGTAAGTCCAGTGATTGGCATTTGGGCTCCACGTTTGCCTCTTTGCGTGTGTTTTAGGTTCGGATGCTGACATAAGTCCAGTGATTGGCAGTCGGGCTCCACGTTTGCCTGTGTGTGTCTTGTTTGTTTGTGTGCGTGTCAGCCGAGCTACGAATGCTCTGATTCTTCTCTCGTCCGAGAAGATACGTATGCATAGGATGCGATATCCTAGCGAGCATGTGTCGTTTCCCCAGTCCGAACTACTTCGACTCTGATGTCTATGCCTGATAGACTAAGTAGGCCCAGGATACGATATCCTGCCGAGTCAGTTTCAGTCAGTCTCTTTTGTCTCCTTCAGCCAGTGTGTGTGAGTTTGAGCAGTGTTTAGCAACCAATATTCCTTCCTTTTGTGCGTGGATCCCGTAGAGTACTACGGATGCGTAGGGGTGCTAATACCTTCCCTTCGCATAACCGACTCCCGAACCCATCCTCTTTGGTCGCGAGACCATGTTCTTTCCCAGGTTTACTTCGAGCGTTTCCTTTCCCTCTTTTGGGATAAATAACGCACGGTGGCGGCTCTGTTGTTCTTCTTTTCCCGCCGGTTTTTCGCGCGATGCGACACAAGGGTAGAGTTAGCTCTTAACCTTGCCATTGAGAGGCTAAGGTGAAGCTGATGAAAGGTGAGTGAAGATTAGACTTCACAGCTCTTATCCCTGATCAGGGAGAGCTTCAGACAAAGGAGCGTGGGTCCAGAATGGAGGGACCCTTCTACGCTCAAGACTCTGACACAACTGTACAAAGTACAAGATCTTGGGTTAATGTCCCAATGCATCAACACAGTGGTGTGAGCAGAGGGACGACTCAACTGAATAGCGGGGGATAGATTGCATATCCCTTGGGTTCCGCCAATTGCCTCATAGAGGTCTTCACCTGCTTGGCACAAAAGTAAACAATCACAAACATCGCCTCTTAAGGAGGACTTCAGACAGTTGCCTGGCTAAATAACAAGCCAGGTCTTCCAGACTACATGAAGTATAGAGATCCTACCTCAACTGGTTTAAAACCAAGCAACAGCAAGCAAGTTCTCAAGGAACTGTAAGCAACTAAATGTACCTGAAATCAATCAAGTATCATCAGTACTCAGACAAACCAACAGTAAATAACAAAAGTCAAACAGTCAATTTGTACAGTCAACACAAGTTAATGCACATAAGTACAAGCCATGAGCCCAAGCTCAAGCATCAAACCTACAACATAAAACAAGTTAGTTCACACAATTCACAAGTCAACTTAATTAACTTGAATTTTCCTCCTTAAGCCTTTTGCATCCCAACCTGAAAATCCAATTCAAAAGTGAGAAACAAGACCACTAGGCCAAGCCTAGGGTCCAAAGGGGATGAAAAATCCAAAACAGCAAGTGAAAATTATCCAAAATCACATTTAAACAAATCAAAAGCAAATGCAATTGGTCCCATGCTCATATCATTCATCATTATCATTTCATGCACAATTTAGCATCAAACATGCAATTTGCAACTTCAAAAGACCAAACAGAACTATCTCAATCAAAAGCATACCAAAACCATTCAATTAATTCCACAAAAATTCACACCTAAACATGACACATTCAATGGATAGCATGTCAAATTTCAGCTCAATTGGACAAAAGGAAGTAGGGCAATGAAAATCAAGAAGTTCAGACAATTTCAAACAAGCCAACACATGGTATCCAAACAAACATCAACTTCCAAAAATCACAAAACAGTGTCACAACAAGATAAATGAATGGGATCAAAACCACAATGACCTGTAATGTGTCTACAATCCACATGTCAAATTTCACACTCATCCAATACACTATGAGAATTTCACAAACAAAATACAATCATGTGTCACACAATGTCACAAAATGGTTCAACAGAAGAGAAAATCACAATCAATTAGAAAAAGCCATCAAAAATTCCAGAAAAAATCTCATGTGATCTCAACATACATATGTTCAATCATGCAAAAAATTGGCTCAATCCAAGGTCCCTAAGCATCTCAAATAAAATCATAAAGTTGACCTAGCTTGGTGTGACACAAATTGTCACACCTCAATTCAAAAATTCATATCTCCTTCACCAAGTATCCAAAAATCATAAACTCTACATGAAAATCACCATCAAGATGTCCAGAACAAGCACAAAAATTTTCATCCATTTATTTGAAGGCATCATCATTTCATGAGAGATATGGCATGGTATACACAAATGTGACACATACAATCAATCCCTAAGCCAATTAATTTTCTACACGTGCAAAAAAATCATAAAAATCATGATAAAATTCTACACATTACAAGAAGAACAATGCAAAAAATCTCACTAAAATTGGACAAGAAATGAATGAGATATGATTTTTACAAGATCATGTAATCAAATGAAAATGAATTGCAAAAAAGAAATGAAATAATAAAACAAATTAAATCTGAAATGGCAAAACTGTAATTCTTAGGGACCAGACCAAAACGCGGTCGCTTCATTAAACTGGTTGGCGCTCGCTGATTGGACAGGGAATGGCGGGAAACACAATTCAAACGCAGGCAATGGCAAAACAAGATCAAACGCGTTCTTATCACGTTCTTCACCAAGACAAGTTTAGAAAATTCCAGAACATGAAGAACATCAAATCGTAACCAAAACGCACAAACCATATATCACTAGAACCGTCTCAACATGTACATCATGAATATGTAAACGATTTAACCTAACTCTAAGCATAGCGACGAGATCGAGCGATTTAAGAAATGAACACCAAGCTTTAAATCGCGATTTCTCTCACCTCACTCAACCAAATCAAAAACTATGCATATCATGTTCATCTACATTGAATGATCTTTAAAACGCATATCATGATTTGAGCAAAGGCGAAATTCGAAAAATCACCTTGTGTTAATGGCAGTGCTCGATTTGGATGCTTCAAGGTGTAATTCGCCAAAACAGATGGATATTGATGTATAGGAAGATGATTGGAAAGGCCAGCCTAGCTCAGAGATGCTTCATGTGCAAGAATCATCATGTTGCCATTGTAGTGCAAGCTTGCAACAGTCCATGATCTTGATGCTATTGCCACGAATTTGCCAAAACAGATGTATATCAAGGCTTGTGGAGAGTGAATCAAGAAGAATCATGCAAATTGATGCAGATTTGGTGAAGAATTAATGAAAAATGTTGATGAAGTTCTTGGAGAATTTGAGAGAAAATGGAGGGAAAAGTGGTTACAGATCTTGGAGAATGTGAAGTGGTTAGCATTTTCTGTTATGATTAGTGATATATACCATCTCCTAATCCATTTCCTTAATCACAATTAACAAAACCAAGTGATTAGTGTTAATTGCATTTTCAATGAAAGTCCAAAAATGACCTTCTCCAATTATGCACCATGACAGCTCATGACAGTTCACACAAGCCACATTTTGCATTTGGAGTGTGTTGGCATTGGTCTCATGTCCAAATTCCAAGTATTTCTCAAAATCACATGTTCACACCAAAAATGCACTTAAATCCACTTGAAATTTGACTTTTTGCTATGAGTATTTTTGATGAATTTGGACCATACACCATGAAAGTACATGTGAAATGGGGTTTGCTCACAAAAAGATCACCCAAATTGGACATTCCATGTGAAAGTTATGCCACTTTGATTATAGGCCTTTTTGGAAAATGAATGGACCATAACTTGTCAACCATACATGAGAATTTCAAGTTCTTGGACTTTTTGGAAAGGTGAGAGAAAGATCTACAACTTTCATGTTGGACAAATTTTCATTTGAAGCTTTTTTGGACATGTAATTTTGTGGTGAAAAACTTTCCATTTTTGGAAACTTCCATTACAAGTCACTTTCCATTTTTGGCAACTTTTCTCCTGATTTTATTTTCTTCATTCTTGATGTTTGACATGTCAAATGAAACCTGTTTCAACATGAATGAAGTGTATCCAACTCTCTCCCACCTCCAAATCCATAAAATCAAGCACAGTTGACCACAGTTGACTTTTTCAACTGATAGATGAATTTGGCAATGCACTGATCAAGTTGAGCCCCAATCTTCTGATGAAATGGCTCAAGGATGAAACCCTAGCCTCAATAAGCTCAATATAATCATGAAATGATCCCCATATCCATTGTAGACCTCATCTCCTTGCCATGCCCTGATTGGCCCAATGCAACTGATTAGGGTTGACCAGTGGTCAAAACCCTAATCTCAAGGAATATGATCAATCTCTTGAACCTCTTGGATAATATCAAGACCATGATGATGATGATGTATCATTGCAACCAAGATGAAGACCAATCCCATTGAGAATCAAGAAACCCTAATTTGAATCACCACCCTCAGATGATTAGTGATCCAGTCTATTCAATGAAACCCTAGCTTGCATCATGACCTCTTCATCTTCTGATCAAGACTCATGAGGATGACTTGCACAATGTAACCACATGATATGCAATATGCAATGCCTAATGACCTACAAATGATATGCAATATGTTAAGCTAGTCCCAAGAGAGGAGGGCAAATTTTAAGGTGTTACAGCTGCCCCTATTCAATCCACTGTGAACCTGTCGATATGAATAACATTGGCTTTCAGATGATCAGGATGAAGAGTGATTGAATACCAAGAACAGACGAACAATTTGCACTCTGATGGGAAAATAATTAACAATGCCTGTCAGAATCGGCGAAGAAACAATCTTGCAGAAAAATCCGTCTGGAACGGAGAACAGTCGGCCTGAATACCGAAACAGGAACATCTGGATAACTGGGGACACCAAGATAGCCACGGCCTGAGCGCCGCCCGTCAGTCTGAATACTGAACACCGGAACATGAGAATATTGATGTCGGTCTGAATACCGGAAAATTAGCCTGAACGCCACTTTGGTCTGAACACCACTTTGGTCTGAACCCCACTTCGGTCTGAATACCGGGAGATTGGCCTGAATGCCACAAGTTGCATCGATCTAATTGTCGAAAGCTTCTTCGATCTAAAAATCGGAAACTGGCCTGAACGCCACTTCGGTCTGGATACCGCCTCGGTCTGAACACCGGAAAACTGGCCTGAATGCCATATGTACTTCGACCTGATCGTCGGAAACTTCTTCGATCTGAAAATCGGAAATCGGCTTGAACGCCACTTCGGTCTGGATACCGCCTCGGTCTGAACACCGGAAAACTGGCCTGAATGCCATAAGTACTTCGACCTGATCGTCGGAAACTTCTTCGATCTGAAAATCGGAAAATCGGCCTGAACGCCACTTCGGTCTGGATACCGCCTCGGTCTGAACACCGGAAAACTGGCCTGAATGTCATAAGTACTTCGACCTGATCGTCGGAAACTTCTTCGATCTGAAAATCGGAAAATCGGCCTGAACGCCACTTCGGTCTGGATACCGCCTCGGTCTGAACACCGAAAAACTGGCCTGAATGCCATAAGTACTTCGACCTGATCGTCGGAAACTTCTTCGATCTGAAAATCGGAAAATCGGCCTGAAGGCCACTTCGGTCTGGATACCGCCTCGGTCTGAACACCGGAAAACTGGCCTGAATGCCATAAGTACTTCGACCTGATCGTCGGAAACTTCTTCGATCTGAAAATCGGAAAATCGGCCTGAACGCCACTTCGGTCTGGATACCGCCTCGGTCTGAACACCGGAAAACTGGCCTGAATGCCATAAGTACTTCGACTTGATCGTCGGAAACTTCTTCGATCTGAAAATCGGAAAATCGGCCTGAACGCCACTTCGGTCTGGATACCGCCTCGGTCTGAACACCGGAAAACTCTTCATGCCTATCAGCCTCGGCGAAGATAACAAAACAGTGATAAGTGAGTCGACCCGCATGCCAAAGACCCATGCTAGGGATAACACGCCACGAACCGGCTATTCTTTCTTCAACCCTAGCCAATGAACACTTTGCGTTTTAGCTGGGGGTTATTCTTTCTTATTTTGCTCTTTTTGGACCCCGAAACTTCTCGAGTCAACATTCCCATCTCTGCTCAACAGAAACTCTTCTTCCAGTATCACATTACTGGGGAACACCTTTGATCAAAACCACGATGCTAAACTCCTCGGAATAACATCTTCACCTTCGGGCAAAACCACTTCTCAAACGATAACCACGGCTTGAGACTAGCTTATGCTTGCAATGATGAATGACTTTTTCTGCGTAATGCTCCATAATTATGGAAATGCTACACGATTTATTTTTCTATGCAACATGCTATGCTTACTCTACATGATGAATGCATAAAAAGTATCCCCCTCAGGGACTCTTCTGGGGAGCTCGAGACACTCCGTTGAGGAACTCGTCAATTCTCCGATCTCCACCCCGTTGGGGAATAGCACTGCTGCTGCTGGGAAAAGGTAACCCTTGCTAGGGAAAGCCTCCTTTGCACCCGATCCTCCTGGGAATTGCTGGGGAAATGAACCACCAACACCCTGTGGGGATACCTCGATCCTTGACTTGCCGAGGATATACATCCCAACTCTGCTTGAGAAACCCTCACAGATACCTAGCGACTTCACTGGGGAAATGCTCACAGATAGCTCCACTGGAGAAACAGCAACCTCCAGACCTGGAGACTGGAGAAGCATCGATCTGACACCTGCTGGGAATAACCATCCTAACCCTGCTAGGGAAACGAATGCTACTCCGCTGGGGACGACCCATCCAATCCATACGTAGGATACACTGCTGGAGATATATTTCATTGAAAACCCGCTCCACTCGGGGATAGCAACCTTCGGGCCTGGCTGCTGAGGAAACACCGTTTTCAACCTGCCGGGGATAACCATCCTGACTCGGCTAGGGGAACCATAGACCTTGGATCTGCTGGGGAGTTAGTCCTCTAATTCTGCTTGGGGATAAGCATCCCGACTCGTCTGGACCTTTTCTGCTCCATCATCTTGTATTCCCAACCGCTTCGCGCTCGACGGAGAGCGAACTCCTGGGGACTATACAGACTTTTCAATTTTCCGACTTTGAAGAGTCTTCTTGATTAATTTCCAGGATCGTCGTACGTCTCTCGTCGTCTCTTCACCGTTCCTTCAACTCGCCTGTCCCTGATTGGACTCTGCGGGGAATTTCTACAGACTTTCCAGTCTTCCGACTTTGAAGAGTCTTCTTGATTATCATTCAAGGACCGACGTACGTCTCAACGTCTCTTCGTCATTCCTTCATACATTCGTCCCTGATTGGACTCCCACGGGGATTTGTTTTTTGTCGACAGGCTTCCACATCACAACCTGCAAGTGAGTGAAAATAACTAACAGCACCTGCAAAACAGATCGTTAGATAAAACCGTGCCCCAGGCGTGTCAAGATTCCAACACTTGGGTCACCTAACCTTCCGAATAAGATTTCAAGCTTTCAATCTTATAAACATGCATTAGAAGGGACCTGTATGTCTTAAAATGCAAGATTCTTTATCAAAAATATCTGGATGTTTTTGCAATCAAAGCGGTAATGAAAAACAAAAACAGCATTATTTGACTGAATATGCATTTTATTGATTGAAAAAAAGTGTGGCTCAAATGAGCAATACAAAGGAAGCAATTCCTGAAAAGAGGTAATCGCGCACAAAAGGAAAAATCTATCCTAATGGCAATGTGAAACCCGTGATCTCATCGAGTTCCAACTCGGTTACACCCCATATGTCCTCAGACTCTCCGTGCTTTCTGCCTTTTGAACAAGACGATTCTGACTGATCCCTACCGGGTATTATCCATGATGCTTTAACCAAAGCGCAAACGATCATGCGGGACGCAGTTGTTCGTTTCAATCCCTCTTTTGCCTGGACCGCCCTTTCGGGTTTTCAGTCCACCGGGATACCCCTTTTTGCCCAAGTCGCCTTTTCAGGTTTTCGACTTGCCGGGTGTACAATTTTTTCTTTTATCCCTAATTTTTGCCCAAACCATTTCTTTCTGTTTTTTTTTTGGTTCGCCGGGATGCCCATTTTTGCCTGGACTATTTTATTCTTTTCGTCCAGCGGGTCTCTTTATACGAAGTATTTTTTAACTGCGTCCGCATTCACAGGGGATGGAAAATCTTCGCCATCCATGGTCGTTAGCAACAAGGCTCTGTCGGAGAAAACCTTCTTGACCATGCTGGGGATTCATGACTGAGTGTCCATTTGCCCCTTCGATCGTTTTGAGGAGGAAGGATCCTTTTCAGCACCATATCACCTACGTGATATACCCGAGGTCGTACCCTTCTGTCAAAAGCACGCTTCATCCTCTGCTGGTATAACTGCCCATGACAGATGGCTGCCAGCCTCTTTTCCTCAATTAGGCTCAACTCTTCGTACCGGGTCCTTACCCATTCAGCCTCTTGCAATTTCACGTCCATCAGGACTCTCAAAGATGAGATCTGAACCTCCAATGGGCAACACGACTTCCATCCCATATACCAGCTTAGAAAGGCTTTGCCCCCATAGGCGCACCGAGGTTCGATACCCAGGATACCAGTTTCCTACTCAATCACACCGTCGGTGCATTCAAACGTTATCCGGGCAACAAAAAGGAACGTGGGATCCTTTTGGTGCAACCAAAACGGCACTAACTCCTTCACATTAACCCCATCAGACATCAGAATCCGTTCGGATTCAGGGTCAGGCCCCTCCTCCGGGATCGGTTACTCTCAATCTTTCGATTAGAGTACCTCGAGATGTCCTCATCAGGAAACTCAAACTTCCTTGGTTGATAATTCTCCACGGGTTTTCAGGCGAGGTAATCAGACAATACACTCCCCTTGATTGCTTTCTGGGAGTATCACAAATCAGTCAACATTCTTTTGCACTCTCACAACCCGTCCGGTCAATACTAGATCCTCAAACCCATACTCGATCGGATCCATCTTGGAAATCCACAAAGTGGTATGGACCAGCATATACTGTCTCAGTCGGCGAGCAGCCTATGCCAAAGTACATCAAGTTTTCTCGAGCAGTGAATGTATTGTTTCACAGTCGGTAAACTTTTTGCTAAGGTAAATTGCATGCTCTTTTCGACTAGACTCGTCATGCTGACCCAATACACCTCGTAGACCCCTCGAAGACCGTCAAGTACCAGATTAACAGTCTTCCCTTCACAGGAGGCATCAGAATCGGAGGTTCCTGCAGCTTATTCTTTTATTCTTTCCATGCCCCTTGGCAATCATTATTTCACCTGACCGTTTGATCTTTTTTTTTTTTTCAACATCTTGAATATAGGTTCACACGTGGCTGTTAGACGAGATGTGAACCATGAAATGTAGTTCAATCTATCTAAGAAACCACGAACCTCTCTTTTCTTTGTTCTCGGTTCAGGCATTCCTTTTTTCTGTTTTTTTTAAGCAGGATCAACCTTGATTCCTCTCTTCCAATGAACCCCAGCAGCTTACCGGCCCGCACTCTGATAGTGCACTTACTTGGTTTCAACCTCAGTGTGAATTGTCTCAACTGGTCAAACGAATTGGCCAGATCTGCCAGATGCCCCTTTTCTGTTTGGGACTTTGCTATCATGTCATCAACATAGCATTTGATTCCACGATGAATCATATCATGAAACAAAGTCGCTCTGATACGTGGCACCGGCGTTTCGCTTCTCTAGAGGACAATCTTCTCTCCATGGTAGCTTGTGCACAACGTCATCGGCATCTGTCCCTGGCATATCTTAACACGACCAGGTGAAGGTATCCACATGCTCTTTCAACAAGGCTACCATTCTGCTCTCGACTCGCCTCTGAAGCGGCCCCAATTTTTGCTTCCTTTATGACCTCGGCGGTGCTTGGAATAACAATCTCGCATCGCTCCTCGTGCGGCTGAATCACCTTCTCCTCTTGTTTTGACAACCTGGCTAATTCCAGCAGATCACAATCTTCTTCGCCTTCTTCTTCGGCATGATAGATCGGATTGTCGAAGTCATATGAGGTGTAACCAAATTGTTGTCAATGAGATCAGGAGAATTATTTTTTGATATTGGAACGAGACAAATCAAAAGGGGAAAAATGAAAATAAACATTGCCTTTTTTATTTGTTTTTAAACTGCCAAAATAAATGAAAAACAGGGAACACCGCTTTTAATTGAAAAACATCCATTAATTTATGATGCGAAATGTTGCAAAATGAAACATGAGGTGGCCCTTACAATGAACCATTACGTGTCAGGCAACACGCAAGGCTTTCATGCAAATAAAACTGAAAAACAGAAATTATTACTCTTCCGGATGAGTGACAGTGCTGATCTTTCTAAGCCTTCCAGTTCCCTGGTACGCACGCTTTTATCCACGACTCCAGTTCACAGTCACTGTCAGTCTCTTCCCCCACCGCATAGGCGCGATCTGATTTTTCAGCGATTACACCCCCCATCACCTGACCCTGTACCGGCATGGGATCGGCATTAACATTCCATGATAGTGTAAAACTGAGGGCCTTGGAATCCACCAGGTCTTGGACAGTATGCTTAAAGGCTCTACAACCCTCAATGTTATGTCTCGACGCACCAGAATGGAATTCACACCTGGCGTTCTCATTATAGTTAGGTGGCCTCTGATCTGATCTCAATGGAGCTAACATCCTTGGCCGAACCAACCCAAGAGCCATCAACCTTTTAAACAGAACAGCATATGGCATGGGTGGCTTATCAAAATGGTGATCGACCCCCTTTCCTCTCACTTGGCTCCCAGCTCCCTGTGCTTTCTGTGGAGTTGGCTGAGGTTGCTGTCGGACTGACTGCTTACCAGCAGGGATGGTTACCGCAGCAGTGTGCTGGTAGTAACGATCCCTACCACGTCCTCTCTGGGCATGCACAGACACAGCACTTGCGCCATCCTCCTTCTTAGGCTGACCATCACCAAAGGATTTCTTCGATCCAGACGACGAAGCGTTTCCTTGTATGTTCCCCATCTTCAGCCAGTCTTCAATCCTCCCCACCTTCTCGGCAATCGCTTTCTGCCCTAAGGCGAACTCTTGCATGACATTGATCAGCTCTCCCATCTTCTCTTTCAGCTCGAGAATGTCTGTGTTAGGCGGATTCATCATTCCTGTGTCAATCAAACAGGTTAGAAACTGATACATGCAAAACAGAAGACAAGTTATTATGGTTTATGCATGAATGCAATGTCCATCCCCATGAGGAACACTTCGTCTCTTGATCCTGGCTTCATTGAGACAAATAATAATCCGGCAACAATATTCTGATATTCAGCATTTGATTTCATCATACAGATCAGAAATATATGATTCAGCAAAATACCGCCCAACCATGTGTGTGCTTATGTGAGTGCATACGGTAAAGCAAATAAAGCTTGAAGATCAATCACTGAATGAAAATACCCATCTCATAGCAAACTGCACAATAAGTGCCATAGTCATACATCAAATCAGATACAATTCTCCAGAATCCGGAAAGAAATACAAGCAAATGAATTCCGTCAACATGCCTGACGGTAATCCACAAATAAGAAAGGCTAGCCTGATGAGGGTCCCACAGATGGCCCTACATCATCAACCATCCTAGCGAACTCTGCGGCGAACCTGAGCTCGGTATTCTCCTGCTGTAATCTCCCCACCTCCTTCTGGTGAATCTTCATCTGCCTGAAGTAATGATCTCTCTCAGCAATGTAATGATCTCTCTCGACAACGATCTTTGCTTTCTCCGCTTCCCACTCTGCAGCAAGGACTCTGGCTCTGGCATCTCTCTGATCTCTCACGAGGATTTGCCTCCTCTTCTGATCTTCAACGACCTTTGAAGCTCTAGCCAATCTCTCTTTGGTGATGTCATGCTCCTTTGCTGAAGATGCCAAGGCTTGGCTGATCTTCCCATAATAGGCAGTATCCATCTCAAAGCGCTTCGCTTCTAGGGCATGTCGCTTGTCCTGATCCTCCATCTTTACTCTGATCTCCTGGTTGGCCATCTGAATTCGAGCAACACTCATTTCCAATTCAGCTTTCTCTGTAAGCAACTGATCTCTGGCCCTCTTCATCTCGAGGAATTCTTCCATACTGACTGAAGAACGCGGACCCTCAATCATAGGACACCAAGGATCACCTCCCGGAAATGGTAGAAGTGTGAGCTCTATCCTCTTCCGCAACCAATCATCAAATAGAGGAAAAGACCGGCTGTTGACCTTGCCAAACGGGACCTTGCCCTTTCTCTGAATGTTACGCCATGACCCAGACACTTGCATCAACTTGGCCTGATCGCCCTCAGCTGAGAAGTAAAAGGACTCCTGAATCTCTCGCTCGAGAGGAGGAACCTCCATGGCAAACCCCATCTGTCTCCTAAGAAGCGTCGGGTTGTAATTAATGCAACCCTGAACCCCTATGAGAGGCACATTGGGAAATCTCCCACAGCTATATATGAAATCCCGTCCAGCCATACCATTATGAGTCCAAGCAATGTCATCAGCCCGCAAACCCATCAATCTGACAGACCACTTGACCGTAGAATCAATATGAGCAAAAGCACCTCGGGAAGGAAAGTATCCCATAAACCACCGGAATAGCAACTGAGTACAGCACCGGATCAAACCCCCACGCCGCTTCTCATTCCTGTTATGAACCGAGTAGTAAACATCTCCGATCAGAGTAGGAATAGGGTTTCTCTGCATAAACAATCTGATGGCATTATGGTCCACAAAGCTCTTCTGATTAGGAAACATGATGACACCATAAATGCTCACAGCAATCAAAGCAAAAACCGTCTTCCAGTTACCCGCAGCAGCATATTCCTTGGCCTTAGCCTCCAAGAAACTGAAATGAAAACCTGGTAACTTTCCTTTCTCCTTCAAACCCTCCTTGGTCACTTCCGGACTCAAATAAAGAGCACGGGAAATCCCAAGGACATCAGGCTCTTTCCTAATAGCACATAAAGGAATCTGATCGCGGATCTGAACACCCAGAATGCTAGCATAATCCTCCATCAGAGGTCCCAAGAAATAATCTGGGAAGACAAAACATCTCAGCCCCTGGTCATAGAACTGGAGAAGAGTATGAATGGCGCTTCTGTCACTGTCAGTGAGTCTGAAAACCATCTTCAGGATACCACCGTATGCCTCTCTGAACATCCCCACATGGTCGGGTGTAATCAATGCTATCATATCTCTCAACTCATCAATCTCTGGGTTGAAGAAACTGTAGGCAACATCATCTTTCAAACCGGGCCTCATATCTGAGCAGAAAGTCTCTCAACCAGGATCTCGATCAAAATGTCCCTGCATATGGATAAACATGTGTTAGATGCAAGTAAATGCAAATGTTAATGATGCTGATGAATGAATGCAATGCATTGTTCCATCCTCCAAGTCATCTGATCATCTGTTGCTCTGAATCACAACCCTGATTTCTGAACCGATCACAACCATCTGAGGAAATATGTGACCACAAATCCAACTCAAAGGTTCCAAAATAAACGGAACTGCAAGATACATCATCATCATCATCACCAAACAACCTCTGAGCAGATAACCTGAAAACCTCTGAATCGGCCCGGGGAATCCTGAAATAAACGGATCCCCACTGATAAATAACTCGGACAGCACTTCGGCGTCTCAGAAATAAACGACCATAAATCCGACTTATAAATAGGACTCTGATCAACAGCTGAACCATTAGTCACCACCAAAGTCACCATCAGAACATGCATCTGTAAGAATCATCCTCCCCTCACAGGTAAATTCTAATCAGGTCACCCTAAGGCGGATAATAGTCTCGACAATCGGGCAGAGATACTCAATGGGTTTGCCCTTTTGGGTGTGCCATTGTAGCTCTCCTGAGATCATCTAAACCAAAGATCCGGGAATGATCGGCCACCGGAGTCAATAATCCAAAAGAGGTAACCCAACCAAAGTGGAGGGCTCCACCAAGGAAGAGCTCTCAGATGAACCTCGTCCGGCTTGTGGTATGTCACGTTGCAACAATATGCTAATAAAGCAAATGAGGAACGTGAGACCACACTAATCCTAGGTGTACACTCGGGCCTGGGTTTTAGCCCCACTCAGAACACCCACCCCAAACAGAGGAGCCACCTGCACAGAGGACGGCAACATGATAGTATGATGCATGCAAATATTTATGCAAATATATACAGGTTAGAATAATAAATGCAATAAATAAAGCAAAACAAGCAACCTAAACTATCCTAGAATGCTAGGAGAGACTCGCTTAGGGAAGATGGACCAGCACAGGTCAACATCTATGTCATCCCCAACAGAGTCGCCAGCTGTCGCATCCGCGAAAAACAACCGGCGGGCTGAAACAAAAACAACACAGAGCCGCCACTGCGCGTTATTTATCCCAAAATAGGGAAAGGAAACGCTCAGAGAAACCTGGAAAAAGCATGGTCTCGCGACCAAAGAGAAAGGGTAAGGGAGTCGGTTACGCAAGGGGAAGGTATTAGCACCCCTCACGTCCGTCGTACTCGACGGGATCCACGCTCTAAAAGAAAGAAAAGGTTGCTAAATAAACATCACACACACACACACACACACACCAAAGACAACGCAGGCGGGGTTAAGAGGAAGAGAGCTCGATAGGACATCGCGTCCTATGCCTACGTATCTCGTCTGGAACGAGAATCAGAGCTGCCGTAGTTCGGCTCACGCACGCCAAACAAGACACACACAAACACAGGCAAACTGGGAACCCGAATGCCAATTGCTGGGCTTACATCGGCTTCCGAACCAAACAAACACAATCAGGATACGGACAGCCAATCGCTGGGCTTACATCCATATCCTGACACACAAGAAGCTAACAAGCAAACACACACAAAAAAGAAAAAAAGTGCCCGGAGAGACCTCGCACGGCCTCCTGCCTACGTACCTCATCTGGTATGAGGATCAGGGCGACGTAGTTCCCCTGAAAGGGAAAGAAATTCTAACCAGATACAAAGGGAGACACACTACCAGGGAGTTGTACTCGAGCCTAGTGTTATCATGCATCATTGCCCTATGTTGTGGTTTCTACCTACTTGCACAACAGCAAGCTAATCCTATCCAGGAAGAAAGCAAGCATGTAAGCATCAATCAAAATAAAACAAACATTTCACATAGCACACACTATATCCAGTCAAGTGAGGCTCAAACAAAGGGTGGACTGCCGAGGCAAATCATCTGTACAAGGGTAGAGTTAGCTCTTAACCTTGCCATTGAGAGGCTAAGGTGAAGCTGATGAAAGGTGAGTGAAGATTAGACTTCACAGCTCTTATCCCTGATCAGGGAGAGCTTCAGACAAAGGAGCGTGGGTCCAGAATGGAGGGACCCTTCTACGCTCAAGACTCTGACACAACTGTACAAAGTACAAGATCTTGGGTTAATGTCCCAATGCATCAACACAGTGGTGTGAGCAGAGGGACGACTCAACTGAATAGCGGGGGATAGATTGCATATCCCTTGGGTTTCGCCAATTGCCTCATAGAGGTCTTCACCTGCTTGGCACAAAAGTAAACAATCACAAACATCGCCTCTTAAGGAGGACTTCAGACAGTTGCCTGGCTAAATAACAAGCCAGGTCTTCCAGACTACATGAAGTATAGAGATCCTACCTCAACTGGTTTAAAACCAAGCAACAGCAAGCAAGTTCTCAAGGAACTGTAAGCAACTAAATGTACCTGAAATCAATCAAGTATCATCAGTACTCAGACAAACCAACAGTAAATAACAAAAGTCAAACAGTCAATTTGTACAGTCAACACAAGTTAATGCACATAAGTGCAAGCCATGAGCCCAAGCTCAAGCATCAAACCTACAACACAAAACAAGTTAGTTCACACAATTCACAAGTCAACTTAATTAACTTGAATTTTCCTCCTTAAGCCTTTTGCATCCCAACCTGAAAATCCAATTCAAAAGTGAGAAACAAGACCACTAGGCCAAGCCTAGGGTCCAAAGGGGATGAAAAATCCAAAACAGCAAGTGAAAATTATCCAAAATCACATTTAAACAAATCAAAAGCAAATGCAATTGGTCCCATGCTCATATCATTCATCATTATCATTTCATGCATAATTTAGCATCAAACATGCAATTTGCAACTTCAAAAGACCAAACAGAACTATCTCAATCAAAAGCATACCAAAACCATTCAATTAATTCCACAAAAATTCACACCTAAACAGGACACATTCAATGGATAGCATGTCAAATTTCAGCTCAATTGGACAAAAGGAAGTAGGGCAATGAAAATCAAGAAGTTCAGACAATTTCAAACAAGCCAACACATGGTATCCAAACAAACATCAACTTCCAAAAATCACAAAACAGTGTCACAACAAGATAAATGAATGGGATCAAAACCACAATGACCTGTAATGTGTCTACAATCCACATGTCAAATTTCACACTCATCCAATACACTATGAGAATTTCACAAACAAAATACAATCATGTGTCACACAATGTCACAAAATGGTTCAACAGAAGAGAAAATCACAATCAATTAGAAAAAGCCATCAAAAATTCCAGAAAAAATCTCATGTGATCTCAACATACATATGTTCAATCATGCAAAAAATTGGCTCAATCCAAGGTCCCTAAGCATCTCAAATAAAATCATGAAGTTGACCTAGCTTGGTGTGACACAAATTGTCACACCTCAATTCAAAAATTCATATCTCCTTCACCAAGTATCCAAAAATCATAAACTCTACATGAAAATCACCATCAAGATGTCCAGAACAAGCACAAAAAATTTCATCCATTTATTTGAAGGCATCATCATTTCATGAGAGATATGGCATGATATACACAAATGTGACACATACACTCAATCCCTAAACCAATTAATTTTCTACACGTGCAAAAAAATCATAAAAATCATGATAAAGTTCTACACATTACAATAAGAACAATGCAAAAAATCTCACCAAAATTGGACAAGAAATGAATGAGATATGATTTTTACAAGATCATGTAATCAAATGAAAATGAATTGCAAAAAAGAAATGAAATAATAAAACAAATTAAATCTGAAATGGCAAAACTGTAATTCTTAGGGACCAGACCAAAACGCGGTCGCTTCATTAAACTGGTTGGCGCTCGCTGATTGGACAGGGAATGGCGGGAAACACAATTCAAACGCAGGCAATGGCAAAACAAGATCAAACGCGTTCTTATCACGTTCTTCACCAAGACAAGTTTAGAAAATTCCAGAACATGAAGAACATCAAATCGTAACCAAAACGCACAAACCATATATCACTAGAACCGTCTCAACATGTACATCATGAATATGTAAACGGTTTAACCTAACTCTAAGCATAGCGACGGGATCGAGCGATTTAAGAAATGAACACCAAGCTTCAAATCGCGATTTCTCTCACCTCACTCAACCAAATCAAAAACTATGCATATCATGTTCATCTACATTGAATGATCTTTAAAACGCATATCATGATTTGAGCAAAGGCGAAATTCGAAAAATCACCTTGTGTTAATGGCAGTGCTCGATTTGGATGCTTCAAGGTGTAATTCGCCAAAACAGATGGATATTGATGTATAGGAAGATGATTGGAAAGGCCAACCTAGCTCAGAGATGCTTCATGTGCAAGAATCATCATGTTGCCATTGTAGTGCAAGCTTGCAACAGTCCATGATCTTGATGCTATTGCCACGAATTTGCCAAAACAGATGTATATCAAGGCTTGTGGAGAGTGAATCAAGAAGAATCATGCAAATTGATGCAGATTTGGTGAAGAATTAATGAAAAATGTTGATGAAGTTCTTGGAGAATTTGAGAGAAAATGGAGGGAAAAGTGGTTACAGATCTTGGAGAATGTGAAGTGGTTAGCATTTTCTGTTATGATTAGTGATATATACCATCTCCTAATCCATTTCCTTAATCACAATTAACAAAACCAAGTGATTAGTGTTAATTGCATTTTCAATGAAAGTCCAAAAATGACCTTCTCCAATTATGCACCATGACAGCTCATGACAGTTCACACAAGCCACATTTTGCATTTGGAGTGTGTTGGCATTGGTCTCATGTCCAAATTCCAAGTATTTCTCAGAATCACATGTTCACACCAAAAATGCACTTAAATCCACTTGAAATTTGACTTTTTGCTATGAGTATTTTTGATGAATTTGGACCATACACCATGAAAGTACATGTGAAATGGGGTTTGCTCACAAAAAGATCACCCAAATTGGACATTCCATGTGAAAGTTATGCCACTTTGATTATAGGCCTTTTTGGAAAATGAATGGACCATAACTTGTCAACCATACATGAGAATTTCAAGTTCTTGGACTTTTTGGAAAGGTGAGAGCAAGATATACAACTTTCATGTTGGACAAATTTTCATTTGAAGCTTTTTTGGACATGTAATTTTGTGGTGAAAAACTTTCCATTTTTGGAAACTTCCATTACAAGTCACTTTCCATTTTTGGCAACTTTTCTCCTGATTTTATTTTCTTCATTCTTGATGTTTGACATGTCAAATGAAACCTGTTTCAACATGAATGAAGTGTATCCAACTCTCTCCCACCTCCAAATCCATAAAATCAAGCACAGTTGACCACAGTTGACTTTTTCAATTGATAGATGAATTTGGCAATGCACTGATCAAGTTGAGCCCCAATCTTCTGATGAAATGGCTCAAGGATGAAACCCTAGCCTCAATAAGCTCAATATAATCATGAAATGATCCCCATATCCATTGTAGACCTCATCTCCTTGCCATGCCCTGATTGGCCCAATGTAACTGATTAGGGTTGACTAGTGGTCAAAACCCTAATCTCAAGGAATATGATCAATCTCTTGAACCTCTTGGATAATATCAAGACCATGATGATGATGATGTATCATTGCAACCAATATGAAGACCAATCCCCTTGAGAATCAAGAAACCCTAATTTGAATCACCACCCTCAGATGATTAGTGATCCAGTCTATTCAATGAAACCCTAGCTTGCATCATGACCTCTTCATCTTCTGATCAAGACTCATGAGGATGACTTGCACAATGTAACCACATGATATGCAATATGCAATGCCTAATGACCTACAAATGATATGCAATATGTTAAGCTAGTCCCAAGAGAGGAGGGCAAATTTTGAGGTGTTACAATAACCCCTGGAGGTTCATTCCGATTACCTGTACTGACTCACTTTTCTTTGATGGCATTAGCTTGGAAGGATCTCAGGGTTTCCCATTCCTCTAATTGCTGTTACTTCGGATCTTTATCCGCGTGGTACTTTTACATTTTTCTCGCATTTTACTGCTTTCCTAGCTGGAAGACCTCGATAGGAGGCAACGTTTGAGCCCCTTGGTGGCATTTTACTTTGAGATACATGTTTTGTGTTTTGTATTCATATCCCTGCAGGTAGCGCGGTTCCTTCGTCAAGGACTGCCCTTTTTCCCTCGAGCATCCCAAACCCTAAAACCCAAAGCAACACGCTAACTCCCTCTACTACAGGCGAGTAAGTCTCCAAAGGTCGAGCATCCGGTAGATTGCGTAGTAACGTTGTTCGCCCAAAACCCAATCCATAACCCCGTAGTTAGCCGAACTACGTGTTGCTCTGATTCTCAGGCCAGATGAGATACGTAGGCATAAGACGCGATGTCTTAGCGAGCACACATCCCCCAACCCATAGGTTAGCCGAGCTACGAAGACTCTGATTCTCATATTCAGATGAGATACGTATGCAGTGGGTGCAACATCCGCGCGAGTCCTTTTTCTTTAACCCTTTTTTAGTAAATAGTACATTAGATAAACCCATACCCTTTAGACAAGAACTACATAAGTGGATCCCGTAGAGTACTACGGATGCGTAGGGGTGCTAATACCTTCCCTTCGCATAACCGACTCCCGAACCCAAGATTTGGTTGCGAGACCCCGTCTTGTCCTTTCCTTTTTCAGGTTTACTTCGAGCGTTTCCTTTCCCTCCTTTGGGATGAATAACGCACGGTGGCGACTCTTCTGTCTTTTTCTTTCGCCGGTTGTTTTTTTTTTCGCACTGTATTTTTCAGGTTGCGACAGCTGGCGACTCTGCTGGGGACCCGGTTTCCCTAAGCGAGTCCCTCCTAGCTTTTGTAGTTTGTTTATTGGGTGTTCATGCTTTTGTACGGTTATTTATTTACCTGCTTTACCTTATTGCATTGTGTACATATCATTGCTTTATCTGTTGGCTGGCTATGGCTGCTTGGTGATCTTTGTGAGATGAGTTCTATACCCGAACTCGAGTGCACTTAGGATAGGAGAATGGCATAGTCCTGTCGACTTGTGTGGAGTTATTCCTTAGCGAGTTGACTTGCAAGCCCATTCACTTGGTGGAGGTCATGTTGAGATCAATAATGTCACATAAGTAAGTTGTGGTTAGACATTACTTGTTCCAATATAGACCTTAGAAGCCGAGGACCTTAGTTTACCAAACCCATCTTGGCCTATTCGTAGGACGTAGTGCGAAAGTCGTTCAAGTGTAAGATTTGATACGATTGTTACGCGATACTACACTCATAAGAGTCTCTCTTGAGAATATTGTTGGAATACGAGTAGTCGTTCCTCTGATAATATCCGAAAGATGGGATTATGACTATGGGAACCTTTTGTAGAACATGTTTGGCAGGTTTAAACCTTAGTACACTCCTTTTGGGTGGTTCTTAACCTAAACTCCATGCTCGTGACTTGCAACAAACCCTTGATTCATGGTTAATCCGATCAGGTATCCTTAATATCAATAGAACTCGGGTGTTGATAAGATGTAAACCATAATCCACCAAAATGGGTGGTTGATATTAAGGATAACATGATCCATCCCATGACCTTTGTTTGGTGTGCTCTTAATTTCTCTCCAGACAGTGCAACCTGACAAATGTTCAAGCAGATACATCAATTCTGATTGACAGGCCTTTGCATTGCATAACATCATCTGCATATTTGCATCCAACATCTCATGCTTATTCATTTGCAGGGTATTCCCTTTCAAAACGGGGGTGCCTTAAAACTGAACAAGCAGTGCATCGCATACCATGCATATTAACCCTTGTCTGTTTTGCAGGTGTCACCGCAGTGTCTAATGTTTGTTCCCTGTATCAGGCAGTTATTGGTCCCAAGCGAGTCCACAGGTACCCGACAAAGGAAAATCGTCCACAACTAGCGATGGACCAAGTACAGAAAGAGCTGGCTGATATGCGTGAAAGGATGGATCAGTTAATGACATTGATGACTGGTATGGCAGCAGGCCAAGAAAAGCTGAGGGAATTGGTTGAGCAACCGAGGCCCAATCCAGATTTGGAGATACCAAATGCTGAGGGAAACCCTGGTAACCCTGGGAACGGTGATAACCCTGTGAACACTGGTAACGCGGGTAACACAAATGCTGATGGAAACCCGGGTAATGTTGGCAACACAGGGAATGTTGGAAATGGTATTGGCGGAAGGTACAATGTGAATCAAGGAATTCGGATTAACGGGCACCCCGTTACTGAAGATTATCAGTGTGATCAATTTTCTTTGCACGACGAGGCCCTCGAGACCACTTGCCGTATGGATGAGCTTGCTGAGAAGCTCAAATCTTTGGAGTCTCAAAATTCCTTAGGCTTTGATGTCACAAATCTTGGTCTGGTTCAGGGAGTAAGGATTCCTCACAAGTTTAAACCCCCTACTTTTGAGAAATACAACGAGGCTTCTTGCCCATGCACTCATCTCCAATCTTATCTGGGAAGGTTGGGAGCTCACACAGAAGATGAAAAGTTGTGGATGTACTATTTTGAAGACAGCCTAACTGGAGCTTCTCGTGAATGGTATTCTCATTTGTCTCGTACTACCATCAAGAGCTGGAAAGACTTGGCAGAGGCTTTTATCAAGCAATATCAATACAACTTGGACATGGCTCCAAATCGGACCTTGTTGCAAGGTATGTCTCAGACTGCCAAGGAAACCTTTAGAGAGTATGCTCAGCGTTGGAGACAGATTGTTGCGTCCGTCCAACCCCCTATGTCTGAAAGGGAGATGGCGGACATGTTCATGAACACTCTTCAAGGCAATTATATTGAGAGATTGGCTGCTTGCCCGTCAATCAGCTTTGCAGAGATAGTAATTGCTGGAGAAAGAATCGAGAGTCTGTTGAAGATGGGCCGAATTCAAGACAATAGTGCTTCCAACTCATCAGGTCCCAAGAGCCCGTTTTCTGGTAACGGTCAGCGAAGAAAAGAAGGCGAGGCAAGCGTTGTGTATGCCGACAGAGGCAGGAGTAAAGGACGCCCTAATTATTATCAAGATCAAGTGGCCGCAGTCACTATTCCAACACCTGTTCCTCAACCGCAATGTCATCCGCAACAACAACCCAGGTACAACAATCAACAACAAGGAGGTAATCCGGGTCAGCAGAGACACTATCAACAACGTCCAAGGCAGACGGACCGGGTCATCGAGCCAATCCCAATGCCTTATTCAGTATTACTTCCCAGGCTGATTGACATGAATTTGGTTACGTTGAGAACTCTGGCCCCACCAATCGAGCCCAATAATTTGCCCAGAGGTTATGATGTCAACGCCAGATGTGCTTTTCACTCCAACGCACCTGGCCATACTACAGATAATTGCAAGGCTCTCCAGTTAAAGGTACAAGATTTGAGAGATGCCCAGGCTATCAATTTTGCTCCGGTGCCTAATGTTATCCAGAACCCGATGCTGGCTCACGGCGGGCAGGGGATTAATGCTGTCGAAGTGGTTGAAGCTGGTAATGCCCAAGGCTGGGGCAAATTTGTGGAGCCAGTCATCAAAGAAGACAAGTTTGGATTGGGGTATGCTCCGGGATCTCAGAAGAATGAAGTCGGTACTCTCTCCAGCGGGGGTTTGGTTTCTCCCCACATCGTCAATGCTGCAGATGAAGACAAGGCTGACAGCGACTGTGACTTAGATAGCTGGATTCGCCCGTGTGTCCCGGGAGAAAAGCTCGACAATTGGTCGTCTGAAAAAACCGTCCGGGTTACTCTACTGAAAGAGTGATTTTTATTGTTTTCCTTTATTACATGCATAATAAAGTCTTACACTTTTCCCAAGGTGTAACGGCTCATTTGTAGGGCCATCCATTTAGTTACGTTTCGCAATTATTTTTATCATCAATAAAGGACGACTTTTGCAAACAACTTTGTGTTCTCTTTCTTTCAGTTTTTTTTACTTTTTACCAAAAAATGGCAATGTTTCTTTTTTCGTTTTTCCTTTCTTTCAAAAAAAAAATCTCTCATTCTAAGGTAAAGCATGATCCTCCATCATGCAGAGCCGACCACCCGGATCTCACTGCTAACGACATTGCTATGGCCAAGTATGACTTCGACAATCCTATCTATCAAGCCGAAGAAGGGGCTGAGGAAGATTGTGAATTGCCTGAAGGGTTAGCCAGATTGTTGAAACAGGAGGATCGAGCTATTACATTTTATCAGGAGGTGGTTGAGACCATCAACGTTGGTACCAATTGTAACACCTCAAAATTTGCCCTCCTCTCGTGGGACTAGCTTTGCATTTTTGCATATCATTTGTAGGTCATTAGGCATTGCATATTTGCATAACATGTGGCTACATTGAGCAAGTCATCCTCCTAGGTCTTGATCAGAAGATAAAGAGGTTAAGATGCAAGCTGAGGGTTGTATGAATGGATCACTAACCATCTGAGGGTTTGTGCTTCAAATTAGGGTTTCTTGATTCTCAAGGGGGTTGAACTTGATCTTGGGTGAAATGGTACATCATCATCATGGTCTTGATATCATCCAAGAGATTGATCAGATACCTTGAGATTAGGGTTTTGACCTCTGGTCAACCCTAATCATCTGCATTGGGCCAATCAGGGCTTGGCAAGGAGAAGGGGTCTACAATGGATATGGGGATCATCATGTGATTATATTGAGCTTATGGAAGCTAGGGTTTCATCATTGAGCCATTTCATCAGAAGTTGGAGGCTCAATTTGATCAGTGCACAGCCAATTCATCTATCAGTCAGAAAAGTCAATTATTGTCAACTGTGCTTGAATTGATGGATTTGGAGGTGGGAGAGGGTTAGATACACTTCATTCATGTCTAGACAAGTTTCATTTGACATTCCAAACATCAAGAATGAAGAAAATAAAGTCAGATGGAAACTTTCCAAAAATAACAGGTGACCTGTAATTGGAAACTGCCAAAAATGGAAAGTTTTCACCTCAAAATTACATGTCCAAAAATGCTTCAAATGAAATTTTGTCCAACATGAAAGTTGTAGATCTTGCTCTCACCTTTCCAAAAAGTCCAAGAACACTCATTTCTCATGTGTGGTTGGCAAGTTATGATCAAATCATTTTCAGAAAATGTTGAAATTCAAAGTGGCATAACTTTTGAATGGAATGGCCAAATTGGGTGATCTTTCTTTGAGCAAACCACATTTGATGTGTACTTTCATGATTCATTATCACATTTCATCAAAAACCTTCACATAAAAAGGTCATTTTTCAAGTGAACCATTTGAAAATTGGTGGGAAAAAAGGTGATTTTGTGAAATACATGGCTTTTGCATACCAAACCAATTTCAACACTTTCCAAATGACAAATATGACTTGTTTGCACTGGTTTTCTACTGTTACATTGGATGCATCTAGAAAAGGACATTTTGGCCATTTGACATAAATTTCATTTTTGCTAATTTCATTTGGATTTTGTTAATTGTGATTAGCACTTGGATTAGCATGTGGTATAAAACATTAATCATAACAGAAAATGCATAATCACAAATCACAATTTCAGATCTAACAAACTTTTCACCAAAATTCTCTCAATTTTCTCAAAACTTTTTCACACTTTTTCATCATTTTTCATCACGATTCATCATCCATCGCGTGCATGCTTGCTTGATCCATCTTCTGCAGGACCTTGTGAAGATCTGTTTCAACAAAATCGTGGCCAAACATTGAAGAATTGGAACTGTCATCATCGAGTTCATCCATGGCTTCTTGATCATTTTCAAAGCTGGTGCATAATTGAGCTGAGACATCCATTCCAATCAACTTATACATCATTAAACTGCATATGTTTCATACTTTTGGACCTGGAAGCTCACGATTCAACAACTGTCATCATCAAGAGGTACCATAGTCGCTTTAGTTCTTTGAGAACTTGCTGTGCTGCTGCTTGGTTGTATAAACCAATTGAGGTAGACTCTCTTGTCTCCATGTAGTCTGGAAGACCTGGCTTGTTATTTAGCTAGGCAACTGTCTGAAGTCCTCCTTAAGAGGCGATGTTTGTGATTGTTTAACTTTGTCCCCAAGCAGGAAAAGACCTTGATTAAGGCAATTGGCAGAACCCAAGGGATGTGCAATCCATCCCCTGCTATTCTTGTTGAGTCGTCCCTCTGCTCACACCACTGTGTTGATGCATTGGGACATTAACCCAAGATCAGTTGAGTCAGAGTCTTGAGTGTAGAAGGGTTCCCACTTTCTGAACCCACGCTCCTTTGTCTGAAGCTCTCCCTGGCCAGGGATAAGAGCTGTGAAGTCTCATCTTCACTCACCTTTCATCTGCTTCACCCTGACTCTCAATGTCAGGGTTAAGAGCGAACACTACCCTGTACAGTTGGCTTGCTCTTGCAGCCTCACCCTTGTTTGAGCCTCACTTGACTGGATATAGTGTGTGCTACTTGTGAATGTTTGTTTTATTTTGATTGAGCATGTGTGTTTTGCTTTGCTTGGTTAGGATTAGCTTGCAGCCTAGGCAAGTTAGGATAGAAACCATAACATAGGGCAATGATGCATGATAACATCTAGGCTCGAGTACAACTCCCTAGTAGTGTGTCTCCCTTTGTATCTGGTTAGAATTTCTTTCCCGTTCAGGGGAACTACGTCGCCCTGATCCTCATACCAGATGAGGTACGTAGGCAGGAGACCGTGCAAGGTCTCTCCGGGCACTTTTTTTTTCTTTTTGTGCGTGTTTGCTTGTTCCCTTTTGTGTGTCAGGATATGGATGTAAGCCCAGCGATTGGCTGTCCGTATCCTGAGTGTGTTTGTTTGGTTTGGAAGCCGATGTAAGTCCAGCGATTGGCGTTCGGGTTCCAGGTTTGCCTGTGTTTGTGTGTGTCTTGTTCGGCGTGCGTGAGCCGAACTACGGCAGCTCTGATTCTCGTTCCAGACGAGATACGTAGGCATAGGATGCGATGTCCTAGCGAGCCCTCTCCTCTTTTCCCCCACCTGTGTTGTCTTCGGTGTGTGTGTGATGTTTGTTTAGCAACCTTTTTCTATCTTTAGAGCGTGGATCCCGTCGAGTACGACGGATGCGTAGGGGTGCTAATACCTTCCCTTCGCATAACCGACTCCCGTACCCTTTCTCTTTGGTCGCGAGACCATGCTTTTTCCAGGTTTACTCTGAGCATTTCCTTTCCCTCTTTTGGGATAAATAACGCACGGTGGCGGCTCTGTGTTGTTTTGTTTCAGCCCGCCGGTTGTTTTTCGCGGATGCGACAGTTGGCGACTCTGCTGGGGACACAAGATGTTGACCTGTGCTGGTCCATCTTCCCTAAGCGAGTCTCTCCTAGCGTTCTAGGATAGTTTAGGTTGCTTGTGTCGCTTTATTTATTGCATTGATTATTATGTTGTGTATATATTTGCATAAATGTTTGCATGCATCATACTATCATGTTGCCGTCCTCTGTGCAGGTGGTTCCTCTGTTTTGGGGTGGGTGTTCTGAGTGGGGCTAAAACCCAGGCCCGAGTATACACCTAGGATTAGTGTGGTCTCACGTTCCTCACATGCCGGTTGGGCATGCTGTTGTGACGTGACATACCACAAGCCGGACGAGGTTCATCTGAGAGTGGTCTTCCTCAGTGGGGTTTTCCACTTTGGTTGGGTTACCTCTTTTGGGCTATTGACTTCGGTGACCGATCTTTCCCGGATCTTTGGTTTAGACGATCTTAAGGGAGCTACAATGGCACACCCGAAAGGGCAAACCCATTGAGTATCTCTGCCCGATTGTCGAGACTATTGTCCGCCTTAGGATGACCTGATTAGAATTTACCTGTGAGGGGAGGGTGATTCTTACAGATGCGTGTTCTGATGGTGACTTTGATGGTGACTATTGGTTCCGCGGATCAGAGTCCTATTTTTAAGTCGGATTTATGGGCCTTTGTTTCGGAGACGCCGAAGTGTTGTCCGTGTTATTTATCAGTGGGGATCCGTTTATTTCAGGATTCCCCGGGCCGATTCAGAGGATTGTGGGTATCTGTTCAGAGATTGTTTGATGATGATGGTGATGTATCTTCCGTTTATTTCGGAACCCTTGAGTTGGATTTATGGTTACATATTCCCGCAGATGGTTGTGATCAGTTCAGAGATCAGGGCTGTGACTCAGTGCAACAAATGTTCAGATGACTTGGAGGATGGCAATGCATTGCATTCATTCATCAGCATCATCACATTCTGCATTTATCTGCATCTAACACATGTTTATCCATATGCAGGGACATTTTTGATCGAGATCCTGGTTGAGAGACTTCTT
The DNA here is from genome assembly GCF_024323335.1 of Lathyrus oleraceus. Taxonomy (NCBI): domain Eukaryota; kingdom Viridiplantae; phylum Streptophyta; class Magnoliopsida; order Fabales; family Fabaceae; genus Lathyrus; species Lathyrus oleraceus. Next base: position 8,358,622 of record NC_066585.1, read on the forward strand.
GCTCAGACATGAGGAGGCCCGGTTTAAAGGACGATGTTGCCTATAGCTTCTTTGACCCAGAGATCAGTGTGCTGAAGGATATGATAGCTTTGATTACACCCGACCATGTGGGGATGTTTCGTGAGGCATATGGGGGTATTCTGAAGATGGTTTTCCGACTCACTGATAGAGATAGGAGCGCCATTCATACTCTTCTCCAATTCTATGATCCTAGTTTGAGGTGCTTCGTCTTTCCAGATTACTTACTCGGGCCTTTGATGGAGGACTATGCTGATATTTTGGGCATTCAGATCAGAAATCAGGTTCCTTTCTATGCTACTAAGGAAGAGCCTGATATTGGTGGGATTTCCCGTGCTCTTTATTTGAGTCCGGAGATGGTTAAGGGGAGTCTGAAAGAGAAGGGGAAGTTGCCTGGTTTTCATCTAAGTTTCCTAGAAGCTAAGGCCAAGGAGAATGCCGAGTTGGGTAATTGGAACACAGTCTGTGCTTTGATTGCTGCGGGCATTTATGGGATCATCCTGTTTCCTAATCAGAAGGGCTTTGTGGACATTTATGCCATCCGCTTGTTTGTTCAGAGGAATCCTATCCCTACTTTGATTGAAGATGTCTATTACTCGGTCCATAACAGGAACGAGAAGCGGCGTGGGGGATTGATTCGATGTTGCACTCAGTTGCTATACAAGTGGTTTATGGGATATTTGCCTACCAGGGGTGCTTTTATTCTTCTTGGCCAAAATGTCAATTGGGCGACCAAGCTGATGGGTTTGAGGGCCAAAGACATAGCTTGGACTCACAGTAGTGGGGTTGGACAAGACTTCATCTGCAGTTGTGGGGGTTTTCCCAATGTGCCACTTATAGGAGTTCAGGGTTGCATTAATTATAACCCGACACTTCTTAAGAGACAAATGGGATTCGCTATGGAGCTTCCTCCGTTCAAGAGTGAGGTTCATGAAACTTTGTACTTCCCGGTTGAGGGCAATCAGGCCAGGTTGAAGCAGGTATCTGATGCATGGCGCAGCATTCAAAGGAAAGGCAAGTTTTCTTGGGGTAGAGCCAATAACAGATCTTTTCCTCCGTTCGATGACTGGCTCAGTAAGAGAGTGGAGCTTACTTGTCTACCGTTTCCTATGGTTGATCCTTGGTATCCGTTGATTGAGGAGTCTCCTTCTTCTGTTAGTATGGAAGAGTTCCTGGAGATGAAGCGAGAGAGAGAGATCAGTTGCTTGCGGAGAAAACGAAATTGGAGATGAGTGTCGCTCGGGTTCAGATGGCTAATCAGGAGATCAGAGTGAAGATGGAAGATCAGGACAAGCGACATGCCTTGGAAACAAAGCGCTTTGAGATGGATACTGCCTACTATGGGAAGGTCAATCAGGCTTTGGCATCTTCAACAAAGGAGCACGACATCACCAAAGAGAGATTGGCTAGAGCTTCAAAGGTCATTGAAGATCAAAAGAGGAGGCAAATTCTCGTAAGGGATCAGAGGGATGACAGAGCCAGAGTCCTCGCTGCAGAGTGGGAAGTGGAGAAAGCAAAGATCATCGCCGAGAGAGATCATTACATTGCTGAGAGAGATCATTACTTCAGGCAGATGAAGATTCACCAGAAAGAGGTGGGGAGATTACAGCAGGAGAACACCGAGCTCAGGTTCGCCGCAGAGTTCGCGAAGATGGTTGATGAGATAGGGCCGTCTGGGGGACCCTCATCGGGCTAGCTTTATTATTTGTATGGATTACCGTCAGGCTTGTTGACGGAATTCATTTTGCTTGTATTTCTTTCCCGATTCTGGAAGATTGTATTGGATTTATATCTGATTTGATGTATGACTATGGCACTTATTGTGCATTTTGCTATGTGATGGTTATTTTCATTCAGTGATTGATCTTCAAGCTTTATTTGCTTTCCCGTATGCACTCACACAGCACACACATGGTTGGGTGGTACTTTGCTAAATCATATATCTCTGATCTATATGATGAAATCGAATGACGAATATCAGAATATTGCTGCCGGATTATTGTTTGTCTCGATGAAACCAGGATCGAGAGACAAAGTGTTCCTCATGTGGATAAACACCGCATTCATGCATGATCATAATAACTTGTGTTTTATTTTGCAGGTATCAGTTCTAACGTGTTTGATTGTTTCAAGAATCATTGCTCGTGCTCGTAGAGTTGTACCTTTGCACTCGACCCGTCCTCATAGATACTTTACTCGACGCAATACTCCCAGACTAATGGATCTCCCGAACACAGATATTCTCGAGTTGAAAGACAAGATGAACGAGCTGATCAACATCATGGAAGGTTTTGCAGTTGGTCAGAAAGCTCTAGCTGACAAAGTCGAGAAGCTCGAGCGGGCTTCAGCGGCAAATAGTGGTGTGAACCTGGATGGTGTCTCCAACCAGGGGCTGGGTGGTTCTCGAGATGGTGGCAAGAGAACAACAGTGGGTATATTGAATAATGCTGGAGGTTTTGGTGTTGCGGGTGGTCAACCTGGTCAGAACATGAAGGACAGTCTGTTCCCGCCTTTCTTCGGGGTGGATAACGACAGAGAGGAAGACCGAGAGGCAGATCGGTTCTCTATGCACAATGAGCCGTTCGGTCAATACGGTGCCCCACCACAGAACAAAGAGATTCAGCTGCTGGCTGAAAAGATCAGAGCTTTGGAGAGTTATGCTACTCCTGGGGTGGTCAATATGTCAAACATGGGGCTAGTGGAGGGGATTGTGATCCCGCAGAAATTTAAAGCGCCCATATTTGATAGATACAATGGGAGTTCCTGCCCTGAGACTCATTTGCAAGCATTTGTCCGCAAGATCTCTGCGTACACCATGGACCAAAAGCTGCAGATGTACTTCTTCCAGGACAGCCTGTCCGGAGGCTCCCTGGAGTGGTACACCAAGCTCAAGTCCTCAGATATCAAGAACTGGCAGGATCTGGGGGACGCATTCTTTAAACAGTATCAGTTCAATGCTGATATGGCTCCAAGTCGTACCCAGCTGCAGGGTATGTCTCAGAAGAATAACGAAGGGTTTAAAGAGTATGCTCAGAGATGGAGGGAATTGGCTGCCAGAGTGCAACCTCCTTTAGTGGACAAAGAGATGTCTGATCTCTTCATGGGCACATTGCAAGGGGCGTTCGCCGAGAGAATGGTTGGTTGTCCGGTGACCAACTTTTCAGACATAGTGGTGGCTGGAGAGAGGATTGAGAGCTGGTTGAAGCTTGGAAAGATACAAGGTACTGCTTCATCTTCAGGATCGAAGAAGCCCTTCGGTAACGGCCAGAGGAAAAAAGAGGGTGATACCAGTGCGGTGTATGCACAGAGAGGACCCAGTAGGGATCGTTACTTCCAGCACACTGCTGCAGTAACTATTCCTGCTGACAATCAACCTGCACAGCAGCAGCAACAACAACCTCAACAACAAAGACAACTATTTCAACAGAGGCCTCAGAGGGCTGGTTACCAGGTGCGGGGGAGGATGAATGATAGGCAGTTCGACAGGCCACCTGTGACTTACTCTTTCTTGTTGAAGAAATTGCAAGATCTGGGGTTGGTACAGTTGAGGACTCTGGCACCTTTGAGACCTGATCAGAGGCCAGCCAATTATGATGAGAATGTTAAATGTGAATTCCATTCGGGTGCTCCCGGACATAACGTAGAGAACTGCAAAGCTTTTAAGCACGTAGTTCAAGACCTGGTGGATTCGAAAGCAATCAACTTTGCACCTTCTCCGAACGTCAATGCTAATCCCATGCCCGCGTATGGTCAAAGGGGGGTGAATGCTATCTCTGAGGAGGGCCTGATAGGTTTGTTGTCTGTTGATCAACTGAAGACTCCGTTGGCTGAGGTTAAACGACAATTGTTGTTGAATGGGGTTCATCCGAGCTATGGTGTTGATTGTGCTGTGTGCCCTATTTCTGTCAATGGGTGTGAATTATTGAGAGAGGCTGTTCAGGGTTTGATGGACATTGGAAGTATTCTGATTGAGAAGGTTGATATGGGAAAAGATGAGGTCTCCACCATAACAATTTATTTTGACCCGGTGGATTTGTCAAATCTAGCTGAGGCAGCTCCAGTTACCATCACGGTACCTGGACCAATTCCGTATGACAAAGATGATGCCGTGCCATGGCATTATGGTGGAGAGGTATACTGTAATGGTGAGAAAGTAGAAGACCAGACTGCTAGTGAAACCACCGTTTCAAAGGTGGATAATGCCGGTACCAGTGGTTTCACTCGCAGTGGAAGACTGTTTGCACCGGACGCGTTGAGGAGAGAAGAAGGAGAAAAAGAGAAAAAAGAAAAGGCCGAGGCTTTAGCCAGGGCGAAAGGGAAAGCAGTGGTGAATAATGGTACTCCTGATGTGACACCAGCGCCCGTGGGGTCGGAAGAGAAACTTGATGATGATGTAGAGGAATTCTTAAGGATCATCAAGAAGTCTGAGTACAAACTGGTGGACCATCTGCAGCAAACTCCCTCCAAAATATCGATTCTATCGTTGCTGTTAAGCTCTGAGGGGCATAGAGAGGCTTTGATGAAGATCCTGAAGAAAGCCTATGTTCCCCAAGAGATTACCATAAACCAGTTGGAGACGGTCGTGTCTAATGTGCATGCCAGCCATGGGTTGAGTTTTACAGACATGGATCTGACTGTGGATGGGAGGAATCACAATCGGGCATTACACATCGCAATGGAATGTAAAGGGGCCGTGCTTTCGCATGTGCTGGTTGATATCGGCTCCTCATTGAATGTGTTGCCAAAGAAGGCTCTGGCAAAGTTGAATTGTGATGGGCTGATTCTGACTCCCACTGATCTGATAGTAAGGGCGTTTGACGGGTCGAAGCGGGCTGTATTCGGAGAGGTTGAGCTTCCTGTAAAGATAGGCCCAGGGGTGTTCAAGTCGACTTTCTACGTCATGGATATTCAGCTGGCATACAGTTGCTTGTTGGGTAGGCCATGGATTCATGCTGCTGGGGCAGTGACCTCGACTTTGCACCAGAAGTTGAAATATATCTGGGAAGGACAGGTTGTCACTGTGTGCGGAGAAGAGGACATCTTTGTCAGTCATCTGTCTTCTTTCAAATACGTTGAAATGGACGGCAAAATCTGGGAGACGCCGAGTCAAGCGTTCAAAACCGTCAAGGTGGAGAATGCTCTGTTTGCAAAGGAAGAAGAGAAACCGTCCATTGCTTCGTACAAACAGGCCGCTGAGGTGGTAAAGAATGGGGAGGCTCTTGGTTGGGGTAGGATGATGGATATCTCCGCAAAGAAAGATCGCTTCGGAGTGGGGTATCAGCCTGGCAGAGGCTCGGTGGGACAAGGCAGAGGACGCCGTACGTCAGTCACCTTCACTAGTGCCGGAATGCTGGATCCGGATCACATCTGCATGATGAGTGAGGAAGCTGATAGCGACTGTGAAATGGACCAATGGATAAAGCCGTGCGCACCAGGGATGGGAATCCAGAACTGGAAGGCTGAAAGGATCATCACGGTCACTCTGCTGGAAGAGTAATATTTTTCCTGTTTCAATTTTATATGCATGAAAGCCATACGTGTTGCCCGACACGTAATGGTTCATTGTAAGGGCCACCTCATGTTTAAAATTTGCAAGTTTTGCATCATCAATAAAAGGATGTTTTTTCAGTTAAAAGCGGTTGTTGAGACAGTTTTTAAGTGTCGGGTTTTGTTATCGTATCCACAGAGATTGTAAGATATCACTGCCGTTCAATGGTTGAATTAATCTTAACTTAATGTAACACTAGGGTTTTGGTTTTAATCAAGTTATCTTGCATACAAAGTAATTAATTGCGGTAAAAGTTATGTTTTGATTAATATGAGAAATATTGTCAAAGTTAGGTTTCAATGATTACATTTGCTTTGCATGTATTTGCTCGGTCAACAATCTTATAAACTCCTTTAGATGATAAATAATTTCACAAAGTCCTCTCAATGCGTTTCTCTCGAACACCCATTGTGAGTTTTGTCATTTTGATCCATTGTTTCTCTCGAACACAATCTATCAAAAAGACAACGTTTTGGTTCAACCTTATGGTGAACAAAATCATTCGTTACTATCTCTAGCTAACAAACAAGTTTGGATGAAAACCTAGGTCAAGAATCGGTAAACATCTCTCGATCAAATACCAACACAAAGAGTTTTAAATAGAAACAAAGTTTTCATCATATATTTACCGTTAAAGAGTTTACAAATGAGGATCCTTACATTTACACACAAAGCTTGGAAATCACCTACATCTAACCTTGACAAATGGAGACTTAGCTACTCATTTTCATGGTAGCTTGGTCGGCAAGTAAGAAAAGAGGGTTGATCAACATCCAAGTCGAATGATCGAAGTTGGATGGGAATCCACCTTCTTTTTGTGGAAGATGGTTGCTAGATGAAGAGAAATGAAATTAGGGCATCAAAAATCCCTCCAAACAATGCTGTAAAATATCTAAGAGAAAGTACAAAAAATGGAAAAGTTGGTAAAAAGTGGTATGGGCTCAAAAAGTGGCACCTGCTACTTATAGACAAGTGCAGAACTGTCACGTTCGCTAGGCGAGCAGAATGGCTCGCCTAGCGAAGGCCAAAAATGGGCACAAAATGCCCCTGCGCCCAGAGAAAACTGGGCCTGTGGAACTGTCATGTTCGCCTAGCGAACAGACCTTCGCCTAGCGAAGAGCTCGCTTCAACCTTCGCCCCAGCGAGGTTGAGAGGTTTTGCTACTGGAATGCTCGCTGGGGACTCGCTAGAGCCTCGCCTAGCGAGCTAGTGCTGGCTGCTCTTTTCACCAAAACAGACTGAATTCGCTGCCACTTCGCCTTCAGTTCGCCTAGCGAATTAATTAACCAATTTACTGGAGCCTTTCGCCAGGAGCTCGCCTAGCGAAGGTTTTGCTTCGCCACATCCTCGCCTAGCGAGCTGGCAGATGAAATGCTCCTTTGCTTTGGTTCCTTTGCCAATTCTCTTGTGTCTTTATTATCAATTAATTCATGCCTTTCCTGCACAATAACAAACACATCAAAGGCACCAAGCTTGTTTATCAATGTACGCATTCCATGTAAAATAAATGTGATTTTGACAATTTTAGCAGGGCAAAAGAGTGAAAGATGCCCACATATGATAGCTCAAATAAACACTTTTGGGCATCTAACAACTCTCCCCAACTAGATTCTTGCTTGTCCTCAAGCAAAGTATGCCTCTTGAAAGACAAGAGGATTTGCATAAAGAAACAGTTTCTCCGAAGTTGGATAAACGGCTCAAACACAAGCGAAATTCGCATATACAAGTTCCCAACGGTTTGAATAAAATAATACCTAGGAACTAAAACTTAAATAG